>NC_041049.1:15343748-15472453 GCF_900634775.1 Gouania willdenowi
TTTAAAAAAAGTACTGCGATTCAATTTTCAGAGCATCGATGCGAACCGTGGTACCTATGAATCGATTTTTAACTGCCTTACGATTAATCGTTACATCCCTATAAGCCGTTGATGCTAACACTAGCTGAGGAGGAAGGGGGCGGGAGCTGTGATCAACAGGTGTCAGAAAGTCCATCAAACACAGTCCTGGCTCTGATTGGTTCTTTTTGCTCAGCCGCGGTGGATTCTAGCAATTTGCCGTAGGAGCAGTAGGGGGGACTTAATGAGCCTATTTTTTTGTTTCTTTGTACAGATTACTAGTTTCATGTAATGCTGTCTTTACATAGTGACAGTTTTAGCAAATATGAAGGAAAAAAAAAATCACTTTTATAAGAGTTACCAAAAGAACCTTTAATTAGGCCTGCTAATGACTCAAGCAGCTCAATGGAAAATAATTGTTTCGTTAAAAAAAACAAAAAAAAAAAAACATTCCATTCCATTCAAGTAACACAAGTATTGATGATTCCTGCTAATATTGTATCGGAATGATAATGGTATTGATCAATACTCAAGACTGCAATTTCAGTATTGTATTTTAAGTGAAAAAGTTGGATTAAGACACCTCTAATTTAAGCGTTTGTGCTTCCTCCACAAGTTAAAAGTGAAACCAAGAAAACCTGATAAAGATGGTTTCAAAACATGGAGCTGAAGTCATTGAGGGCATAGGGATTTAGTACTGAGCCATGTCATTTGTAAGAGCATGTGTAAATTAATCTAAAGGACCTTTGTGTTTCCTCCATGTCACTATATTTGAAAATATTAAGCGTAATAATCTAGTTAATCCTCCACAACGGTGCTTGTCAGAGGAAGCCCGTTTTTAAACAAGATGAAATGATCATTAATTAGGTGTTTTACACATAAAGCAGTGAACATTAACAATCTGACTAAGCAAGCAAATCTCATTATCTCATTCTCCACTTCAAAGCTTCATTGTTGTTTGTGATTAAAAATAACGCTAAGATGTCCCGCTGTCCGCCCACACTTTTCCCACGTCGTTAAAACTTACTTCTTACAGGCCCGCGATAATTAGGCTTCTCCTTGGTCATGTGACTTTGTTCTTTATTGGCTGGTTTCCTGGGAAACGATGTCCTTCTTGATTCAGTGTCACAAGCATCTGTGGGTCACAGGAAATGATTGTTAAATAGTGCCTGGTACGATAAAGCTGAAGCACACAAATCCAAGGGAAAAAAAGTAACAACTTGCAAATTGTTTTACATTTGGGGAAAGTTCACAAAAGACACTTTGGACACCAACAGTGACAGATTTTGAGACATTGAACATGAATAAATTTAGATAAACAAACAAATCCCTTATTGTAAACTATACACAACAATGTATGATGGGATGACATCACAAACATAATAAGTATGGACAAAACTTTGCAAATACACCAGGTTTATGGATTTTCATCTTAAAATGGTCCAAAAGTACATTTTCGGTTTTCGGCTAAAAGACTTTCATCGTGGAAATACGACCAAATGATGATGACGCGAGCAAAACTGCGACTTGCATGCGCTTGTCTGGATACGAGCCATTCCATTCGGTGCATCCCTAATATTGGCAGAGGTGAATGAGAAATAAGGGAGTATTCAACTCTTCATTAAATATAATCAAACATGAAATCTTTAAGTCAATTTGACCTTGCTCTGCAAACAAATCCCAGAGATATCTCATTTTCACTTTGTTTACCAGATTTAAACACATTGGTGAAATAAGATGACTAGCAACACTGTTTTTTAGTGTAAAAAAAGGGGGGATTAAGCTTTAAAATAACTTCCTTCTTACCTTGCTTCTGCCTAAAATTAAGTTCTAAAACTAAGTTTCCTTAATATGTTAATTAGGTCATGTCCTTGGGTGATTTATTTTGTTAACAGTTAGCTTTGTTATTAACCACTGGTCACTAACTGATGGAACGGAATGTGATTTTTTTTAATATTGCAGCTGTCCTGGCTGCGTTTCACTGCATTCTGGCATCCTACTGTGTGAATATAACCAACCCAATGTATTTTATTAGTTTTTCAGATTGACAGCTGGATAATAATTTAAAAGATCACTAAAATCATAATCACAGTGATGCTCCTCAAAGTTCAAATGTAATGCATTGAATAGCAGTAACAGTAAGAGTTATGCCAAACTTGCTGTTTTCACAAAGAAATAAAAAAGAAGAAACACTGGCACAAAATAATGTCTCCAGGTGAAGGCTTTCCAGAGCTCAAGATCCTTTTCTCTCTCCTGGGTGTGCTTCACTATGCCCAGGCTTATTTTACTGCCATAAAGGCAATTAACCAATCTGCAAAAACCATGTGGGCAAACACCCTGGAGCTGATAGCAGTGAAAAGTCATGGGAAACATTTTTACTTATCTCTCCATGCATGATCTGATTATTAAACATTGCTGCTTTTGTTCAGTAAATAAACACAATAACTTTATTCAATGTTCTGATGACAGAGAATATTTCAATATAAATAAAGCTTGAGGCACTTTTGCTGCCAGTCTATAAGAATCCCAGTAAAAACTCATTCCTCACAAACACATTTACTCACAACACCCATGTGTTTGTAAGCAGCAACGACTGGAAGAGAACGGTGGAAACCAAGAGCTTTGGACAGATATGGAATATCTCTGCAGTAGCTGTGTGATGCATCGCAGTATTTAGTGATCACACTTTGAAATAAATTGCTCTATTCTCAGTACATCTACAGTCCCCTGGGAGGGGAAATCTAGTCTTAACTGCGAGTCTCTTTGAAGGTCCAGCACAAATCCATTCACAATCCACCAGCCCCAGTGATTGCTTACTTTGTCCTACTTTACTAGTTTTTGACAGTGCTGTAATGATGCTTGGTATAAATAGGGTGGTTAACGGTTCATTGCTTGTTTGAAGAAAAATGAAAGAGGGATTGGGGGGGCTAGCTTTTTTTACATGTGATAATCTGAGAGGCAACTAGGAAGTTAATTAAAACTATAATTGACTGTGGTTGCTTTTAATAGTCGCCTGGGCGTTCCTACAGACTTTCTTTAGGAAAAAAGAAGCACAAACATTATCGAGGATTAACAACTGGAGTAAAGATACTGATGTGCACTAAAATTCACATGAATCTATTTTTTTAAATGTAAAATTTGGATTATCCCAAGCAGGTGGGGAAAAAAAGACTGATAATCTCTAAACACATTCAGTGACTCATTGTCTATATTTGGTTTTCAGAATGTCAAGTTCATGTTTTACAGTTTAACATAAACGCATTCTTGGCCAAATAAGTCACTGGTATTTATAAACCAGCTTCTTTACTGGTGCATTTACAGTAATGAGGAAAAAAAAAAGTTGATAGTTAAAGTTACAGTTAATGTTTGACCCTACTTGTACAGTTTGTCATGTTGTATTGTGTAGAACTCCAAAATAACAGTAAATGATTAATAGGATGTGACAGATCACCAACTTCGATAATGTCTTGGTAACGTTTACATCTATCCAAGTGTTCACATCGTAAAGTTAATGTTTGCAACACAAAACATTGTTATATGTAGCCAAACTACGTGACAATCAGTCTATTAAAATATATTGGTTTCATTTAAAATCAATTAAGCTCTCAAATTTTGATTGACAAAAAAAAAAAAAAAAAAAAATTGTCCTATGTTGACAAACTGTCATTCTCATCAAATCAAGATATTTAGTTGAATCACTGTGTATTGTCAATTACATTTTGGCAAATACACCATTCTTGCAATTTTGACAAATAACTTAAAATAAATCAAGTGTAAATGTCAACAGAATGATGACTGATGTGCATTTAAAATAATGCATGTGGCGAAACCCCACATTAAGCTATTAGGCTAAGGTTATTAACTGGTTTAAAAAAAAAACATTGAGATACGTAAACCCGATTGAAAGCCGAAACCAGATATGGGAAAATGGCGGCCCCAAAGGAAATGTAAAAAATAACAAAAATACACAAAAAACAACAGCAAAAGTACACATTATGCCAACAAACATGTAACATACAATAGAATGTCAAGAATGACTTGCAAAGCACACAAGACAACTACAAAATCACAAGAAATGACAGAAGATTTTTTACAAAATCATAAACAAAAATATGCATAATGACTCAAAAAATACAAAATGACAAGAAAAAAAAACAAAAATGAATCCAAACACAATGACAACAAGCACTCAGAAAATAAGAAAAAATATACACAAAATTACTCCAAAACAACACACACAAAGTAAGACAGAAATACAGAAAATGGCAACAAAAACACTAAGAAAGTCTTTCTTTCCCGTATTAATGCTCAGATTGGTCATTATTCTAAATGCTGACATGAATGTTGATAATATGACCCTTGGGGCTACATTTTTGTAGCCCCCACTGTTATAAAAATGGTCCATCTCTGACCTAAACAGTCACCTGAGCTAACCACTTTGAATAATTACATAAATTCATTTGATTGAATTGAATGGGAAGGTGGACTCATTTATAATCTGACTGGTGTTGGATCTGTAACCAGCACATTAGAACCACTGTGTTTATCTTCTTTGTATGTGACTAAAGATCTTCAATCTTCTATGATGTGAAACACCATACAATCATCACTGACTGAATTACATTATTGTCCCCTATTGTAAACAAGACGATCTGATAACGACTGTAAATAGGACAATATCTAATCGAACTGATCACAGGAAGATGATATTTTAGATTATAAAAAGATCATGCATGAGGTGATATTTAATAACTACTATAAACAACATCTGTACCTCATCCCATATACACAACATGTCCATTTTATATACGTCAGTAACACGTTACTTTAATATGACCCCTTTTTTTTTTACTTTGTCTGCACATGCTGTTGAAGGTCAACACTACAAGAAGTGCAGTTCAGCCAGTCTGATGGCAAGTGTGGAGCTTAAGTATAATGCAGTGGCGGTGAACAGAGGGAAGGAGTGAGTGGTAATACCTAAAACTGGTATTTGACATCAACGTGTCTAAGGTTAAGCCCAGTACGAGTTTATGCCAGTGCATTGTAGACCAATGTTTGTGCAAGAACCGCTACTGCCAACCCAAGTACCGCCCCGGGCCCGAAGGTCCAGCCAGGCCAGCAGAAAGAGCGGGGCCAAGGAGCCCTAGGCCACCCCCCATGTCTGAGCAGCCCCCCAGACGCCCCCAAGATCCCAAGTCGAGAGGCAGCCACTGCCCCCCACACACACACCTGAGAAAGCCTCAAGGAGCTCAGGACCCAGCGCACCCCACAAACGACCCCAATCCCCAACCCCAAGGACCCCAGCACCAAACCCCATTGGATGAGGGCCCAGAGAGCCCCCCGCCTGAGACTCTAGCGGAGGAGCAAAGGCCCAAGCCCAGTAGACGGCCAGAGTCACACCAAACAGGTAGCCAGCGGGCGCCCGCCGGCGGGCTCAAAGCCAGCAGAGACCAGACCCCAGGCCAGAAGAACAGAAACAGAATCAGCACCGGCAGCAGCCCACCCAGGTATGACGGCCGCATTCCCAGCCTCCTGGGGGACCAAGGGGAAGCTGCAAGTCACCCCACCGGCCCCCAGGCGCACTAGCCAAGCCCCCTAAAGCGCCCTAGATCACACTTCATTGATACCACCCCTCCAAGGGTCCCATCCAGAGCGGCATACCGGTATGCGGCGCGCACAGTCCAGAGGTGGCAGAGCCACACCTGCGGGCACGCAAGGGCGCGGGCTGCGCTGCCCGCCCCGTAAGACCTCCACCAAGACCAGGGCTAAGGTCGACGGAACCCAAGGGCAAGCATCTGGGTGAAACCCCCGGTGGAGAGCCCCATATGCCACCATATGACCCCTTTTTTCAGTAACGAGTAATCTAACATGTTACTATTTTCATTTACAAAACCAGTAATTAGATTAAAGTTACTTATCCAAATCACGGTGAGTTACTTTTTATGTCATTTCCCTCACACAACTCACTTTTTCAGCATGAGCTCAACTCACGTGTTACATGCTTAGACAAAACATGACAGGTACAAAGACTGCAAAAAATGTTTTACATTTTTTAATTAAATTGTTATTTTTTTATATTTTTTTACATTTTATTTTTAAAAGTATTGATATAAAGTGATGTCAAGAAAGACGTATTTGGTTTGTGTTGACAACTGCTGCTTAATGTAACTAATAAAGTGAATTGTAATTTGTTTAGTTACATTTATGATCAAGTGATCAGTAAAGTAACTCAATTAGCTACTTTTCAGAGCAGTAATCAGTAGTCAGATTACTACAGAAGAGGATTAGGGCCAATTTTGATGAAGTTGGGTTTAATAAATAAATTATTCTTTAGCTCATAAACACACACATTGTAATCTATTTAAGGAATAACTTTATTCTCGAAATTCCAACTTAAATCTCAACATTTCAACTTTATTCTTGATTTGCCCAAAATTATCTTCTCACACATTCACACCTTGTTTGGCCTTTTCAAAAATTATTTTTTAAACAGCAGGGAAAATATAGAGATAATTCATATATTTTGGCACCAGAAAAACAGTTTCCCCATAATAAAAAACATGCAATTTTTGTTTTTTTTGTCCTCTGGTATTTCTGATTTTTAAATTCAGGAACAAAAATTGAAAATCAACCATTTTTTAAATTATCCCTACTTGACCCTGAAGAAGAAATATGCCTTTAATTTAAATTTTAGTTTTTCAATTTGAAAACGGAAATAAAATAACCACTCGTATTTTGTTTTTCAATATCTTTTTCTATTCATACAGTAGCCATACAGACAACAATTGGTGCTATTCGCACGTTTATCAAAGTACAAGTACGTAGCGTTTTAGGGTTAGGCTACGTAAGAATATCACAACAATTCATAAATACGTAGCATGTCCGTAACATACAGAAGTACAAGGAGTGCTACAATATCTTGATATGGCGATATATCGATCGATTATCGATATGCTCGCGAAGTATCGATTTTATTTATTTATTTTATTTTATTTTTCAAAACCTTTTCTGCTTTTTCACCAAATGTGCAGGTAGGTCTTCACAGAAATTTTGTCACTGTTTGTTGAAGGAACCAATATATTGTTTACTGGAATATTGCACTATAATGATGTCACTGGTAAGAAAGACCCTATTTTTTGTTTACAGAAAGCACTATTAGAGATACTTATTTGTTGACATTGGTATGTTGACACTTATTTACAGAAATGTTGCACTAAAATAGTGTCACTGTTCATAGGACACTTTTTCAATGTATTGTCTTTCAGAGATAGAATTTTTTTTTTTTCACTTAATCTAATTTTTCTTGTCATGTCATAGATTATATCGTAGATTGATTTCTGACCAACATATCAATAATCGCAGTATCGTCATATTGTGAGATGATCGTTATCGTGAGCGCTGTATCCGTATCATATCACGAGGTACCCAGAGGTTCCCACCCCTAGTACGTAGTGTCTTAGTCACGTGACCTAAACTGGCCAATGAGGGGCGCTACGTACGGATAGAACGTTGGTGTATGTATATATATATATATATATATATATATATATATATATATATATATATATATATATATATATATATCAATTACCAAAACACAAACACTGACCATTTTGACAATGTAAACATGTTTTATGTACTGCTGGCATGACACACTCGTAAAAGAGATTAAAGGCTAATTAAAAAAAAGAAAAAAAAAAAAACATTGAAAAATGAGTTCCAACGTTGGTAAATTCCTCCTACCTATTCTCCATGGGCTGTGGTCTTACCTTGAGAGGGGGACAGTAGCAGGCTTGTCTGTGGTCTGGAGCCTTGTCCAGGCCCTGCCGGCCCATCCGGAGGAAGGACGGTCTCTTTGGACATGAGACAGGCGTCTTTACTCTGGAACACTCACACTACTGAAGACGTTCCTCCTTTAACCTCAGCCTCGCCTGCTGGGAAAACAGAAATGTCTCACCATATTACAGACACAGAGCACAAAAGAGAAAAAAACATGCTGGACATGACTGAAGTGAGAGAGAGTAGCCTGCCTATTCACACAGCCAAAATGTGACGTGAAAGCTTAGTGGAAAATTCCCCCCTCTCGAGTTTTTTCTTTTTTTCTCTCTTTTTTTTTAAAAAAAACAAACTTGCTGAAAGCTTCCACGTGTAAACACTCTACAAACGCACACTTAGTTAAAGTTATTTTATTTAGACAAACTTACCTTCCTAACATGACAACTCCCTCACTTTAAACCAGGATAATTCCCATCCTTTCCTCTTCTTCTTCTTCTTCTTCTTCTTCTTCTTCTTCTACTTTTTCAGAAACAAAACAGTGGCTGTAAGGGAGAAGTTCGCGTCCCAAAAAAAACCAGTATCCACAACTTTAGTCGCAGTTGTATCCCGTTCCAGATGTTGTTGACGAAGAAAGTCCAACAATAACATCAGTGATACTGCGTCGCCTTCGACGTCCAGCTGCAGAAGTTTTACTGCGGACAGTGGAGACTTAAAACATTTTCATCATATCCGGATTCCAGCAGAGTCAGTGAACGCACCACTCCGCTTCCCTTGGCGGTAGAGAAGAGCAGAGAACCTCCCATATCCTCCATTCCTCCCAAAATACAGAAAAACAGCCGTATAAACACACATTTATGTACTTTGTAACGTAATACACTGGTGTTTTGAAGAGAGAGAAAACATTACCACCGTTACAAACAGAACACAAACGCATACAACTATTAAAAAGGGCATTCAGAAAAAATCTCAAATTAAATCTCAGACACAGGTGTGAAACATCATGCCTAAATGGCCCCACTTCAACACACAAACACATGTTCCACACCTACTTTTTTATTTTTTCACTTGCTTTCACATGGACTGACCTGATGGGTGGAGAACAGCTGACGTTTGTATCACCTGATTGTAAAATCATTTTTTTTTTTTTTTTTTTTTTAGTGATTAGTCAGAGTGTAACTGGTGGCCCAGGAGCCACATGCGGCCCTCGCTCAAATTTTGTGCGGCCCCCAAAACTTACTTCACAAAATGACAAAAAAACAAAACAAAACATGATATTGACAGGAAAAGACATAAAATGTACTAAAGATGAATACAAAAATACAGAAAATGACACACAAAATCACAAAAACAATACAAATTGACTCCAGAAACACAGGAAATTACAGGAAAATATACATAAGCATAACTAAAGTAAGGAAAGTGACTCCAAAAACACAAGAAACACCGAAATAAAAGAAAAATACAACTACCAGTAGACACACTAAAAATGAAAAATCACACAAATGACAACAAAAATACAGAAAAAACAAAAAAATACAGAAAACAGAAAAATACGCAAACATTACAGGAATATATACAAACCAACCTGTTTCTTACCTGTATTAATGCTTAAATTGACATGAACATTGATAATGCAGCCCTCTCTGGATTACACCATCGTTGGTTTCAGGTGTGTTGATGCAGGGCTGTACTTTAGTGTACCCCACCTGGTACAGGGTTTAAATATAATGCAGTATATTCTAGCTAACATTGGACAGACAAGTTGAGAGCATTCTTGTATGATTTAAAAACACGACCCTTTACAATTATACGCAGCAATATAAAAACAAAATACAAAAAATAAACATGAATCAATGAGGATTTTCACCTTATGTTTTTTAATAAAATGGAAACCATCAGACAAAGTTTGAATTATTATTATGATGGAAATTAAAAAAAAAAAAAAAGAAATACTTTGACATTTTTTACAAAACTACAGAAAATGTGGGAAATTATACCATAGAGAGCAGAAAATAAATTTTGATAGATTTAGAGTAATTTTAAAGATGAAACAGCAGTTGTGACCAGACAGACCACCATAACCATAAACTTATTGTTGGCTCCCAGTTTACGTTTGATAAGGCTTCTTATTCTCTGTGGCTATATTGACAACTTGAAACCAGGTCAAACTAAATTATTTTGTTCAGTATTGATTAAGTGTTTGATTAAGTGTATCAAGGATAAATTCACACGCTTCTGGGTTAGATGATCAACTCAAAGTATCCTGAGTCAGCACAACAATGAAGACAGAGAAAACGAGTAAATTTTCAGATGCTAAACGATTAAAGTTGCATTCTTCTGAATAGAAACGGTCACACTTTACTGGGTTTTATACATAAAGGCTGACATTACGCTGTCATTATTATGACTTGACATCTGTCATTAGCATGAATAAGGTGTCATGAGGCTGTCATTAATTGTCGTTTGTAACCCTAACCCTTCATTACCCTAACCCCTAACCCCTAATCACAAACCCTAACCCTACCCAACCCTACTAGATCCCTCCACCTCAACCAAACAATGCCAACATAGCTCCAAAGCATACGCTGAGTTTGCGGGGGGCTGGGGGGGCATGATCAAAAGTTGTCATTTAAGTTTTCTCAAATTTATTTAAAGACATTTTTTTTTTAAATATAATGTACATAATATACGCATATATTAAGTGCCAAAAACACAGCGACTCGGAAATGATAAAAATGGCGATATAAAATGAAATGGTTTAAAAAATAAAACCAAGTAAAAAGTTTCAAAGTACCAGCAGCCAATGACATTTGCCCCTCCTATAGCAGCTCAGAGCTTTGTTTGTTGAAAGTGTCTATTTGTACGGTTGCCGTACAGACAACCCCTGGTGCTATTGGTACGGTTACCAAAGTACAAGTATGTAGCGTCTCAGGGTTAGGTTAGGTGTATATTGATACGGCAACCGTACGGATAGCCTCTGCCTTGTTTGTTTACAACATGGCGGATACCGTGGGTGATCTTTGGACCCATAAGTCTGTTATTTGTAGTGATGCACAGAGAAAACAAGTGGCTGGAACAGAGAACGAGCAAACCCTGCCTCAGTGCACACGTGTCTGGATATAAAGCGGTGGATTGAACGGTGTTGTGATAATCTACTTGCCCGCCTCCCCGTGACAAAATCGGCATCCACCGGCCACGGAAGCACATAGACAATCAGCGAAGGTAGAGTAACGTTGTTAGAGACTTCAAATGCCATAATCTACGTTGTTGAACTTTTAATTGCTTTTCATCCATATGGATCCTTTTATTCGCTCCTACCTGTTGTTTAACTTAATGATTTACAACTGACAGCAAGTCCATCCCTTCATGTTAAAGTGTATCTCCCATATTAAAGCACATGTATCGAGTGTTGTATATGTCATGTAGAACATAATACATAATAACACTGTTTAATTTGAGCAACTTTACTCTCTCATTCTTTAAGTTACAGTGGGTGTTGAACATTTCAAGCTGCGTTTTTGATTTATTTTGGCAGGTCCATAAAATAGCTTGCAAAACTTATGTTACAGAAATGAAAATTAATAATAATAAAAACAGTTAGATTGGTACATTTGTTTTCACTCCTTTTTTGTTAAGCAAAACTCGAGATGTTCTATATATTCATTTATTTTATTTTTATTTATTTTTTGCTGCCCCTGCTGGCAAGAATCTCAAACTCCGCCTATGCTCCAAAGGTGTCATGATTTAGTGAACAACACTTAATGACAGCTTTCATGACACCTTATTCATGCTAATAACAGACTTAATGTCAGACTTATCTATAAAATGTTGAGTAAAGTGTTACCCTAGAAACTTTAGCAAATCAAATCAAAAGTATCACTTCTTAAATTTACCAAAACTCTTGCATTAAGTCAGTCTTAAAGTTCAACAATACATCTGAAACTATGAATCATATCATCCAATCAGGCAGCACAACCTTTTAAGAGCTAACTTTGATTCTTTCCTGTTTTGAATCATTCATAATGTACTTAGAATAAATGCCAGTGGTCCCCTGTGCCGTGTCCTGCGTAGTCAGTGGGGCTTTTGTTAGTGCAGTCCTGCTGATTGCCATCATTGCCGTTGAACCCTATTGGTAACAGTATAAGGGAGATTTAAGCCTGGGTAACATGAGAGTGTGGAGGTGATTGATGTGAAATATGCCCTCCCTCATTGACTGGATGAACTCCATTTTCTGCTCCTAATGCAGAAATCACTCCGGGTTCACCAGCATAATGATTTACGATGAATCTGTGTCAATGTTGAACTCGGCAAACCCCACGTAATCCATCTTGCAGATATACCTTAGCTATCCCGCCCCACCTTGCCGTCTCTCGCCCGCCCGTCCCCTGCCTTGGTGATGGGAAGGTGAGGAACACGTCTCCCCCCTCTCTTTACGTCTGTAAGTGTTGAATCCATTACAGAGCTGATGTGTAATCACAGTGGACCTCTGTGCCCCCTCCGACTGTAATTACCTGGATACAGATACTCCCTCACTCCATCCCCTAGAGCTGCTCAAAAACTAAGAACTTCATTAACCAGCATGCAGTGCTTTCAGCCTGGCCCTATCTGGGTGGGAATGCAGTGGTACATGTTGAGAGATGAGGCCTGTGGGAACAAAAAGTAATAGGATTCCGGCCTCGCAGTGTGTAATGCGGTGTGCTCACCTCGGAGATTGAATCATGAGCAGAGTAAAGCATGCACTAAAAGGTTCGTCACTTCCACATATGGAAAAATCTTCTGAGAACAAACTGAACTGCAGCGTGAAATCAACCCCTGTTGTCACTCGTTGTCTCTCTTACGCAGTGGCACCACTTTAGCTGCTGACAAACATTATCTTGTGTGTGATCATGTGCATAGTGTCACCCACGTCGCCCTCCCCTTCTCTTCCCTTTTCTGTTTTTTTTCTTCTCCAAAATAAGTCAAAGCGGAGCTGACTGTGTAGACCCAGTAGGATGTCACACTGTGTCAAGCGCTGGTGTCAGCGTTGCATCTGTTGCAGTCACATCTGAGAAGACACACAAAAAAACGTCTCTGTTGACTTCATCTGTTTGTTTGGCAGCCTGCCTGATTGTTGGAGTGTGTAGTGGTGAAGAGGAGCGTTGGCACAGTCAGTGCGCCCAACGCAGCCCAGCTTAATCCTCCTTCCTCAGAAAAGAAAAGCAGGAGGGGGGGGATTCCAAACAAACAGTGCAAGCTCCCATGTATTCTTTCTCTCCCAGGCATAGAAAAACAAGAAGAGAATTTGGTGTTTTCCACATAAACAAAATTCCTACTCCATAGTCAATGGAAGAATTACAATAATACATGAAGGTGGTACACATTTGATACCACAGTTAGCTCTTTATTTACAACCATTGGCAGAGTTTGAGATTCTTACCAGGGGGGGCAAAATAAAAAATAGAATTAGATATATAAACCGTCTCGAGATTTGCGCCAACCACAATATGTGTAACACATACAATGATGCAAACATGATTAGTAACATAACTGATAATGTTGACCTCGACGCGTCGTTTAATGTTGTAAATTTGTGATAAAATCAGCCAGGGCGCAGTGTCATCTCAACATTTATATTGTGAAGAAGAGTTGCACAACAGAAGAAGAACCAACCTAAAGTCTCAAAAGTTTGGGACCATTTCACTGAAAACTTATACTACACACCTGAGGGAGAACTAACATCTGTGAAATAAAACTAACAGCAATATGTGAGAATCAAAGCAGCAGAAAACTATTTAATAGAAAACAATAAAAAAAAAAGAAAAAATGAATTTGGGAAATTGTAATGAAAACTTTTGACCACTAGGGGAGCAATCCTCCCCTTCGCAACCTCTTGGTATGTTTACACCCATTTTGTCTTTCATTTCTAACTATTTTAAGGGGGATACAATTACAACAAGAGCAGTCACAGAGAGCAAACCTCTGCCAAGCACCAAATATTGTCTTTGCCAAACATTGGTAGTTATCTGGATCAGAGATCCTGATCATGATCATTCACACTTTAAAGGCTTGGAAGAAATTTAAATCCCAATTAATAATCATACAGTAGGTCCAAATATATGGACAATCACATTTTGTTGAAAGATCATAATGAAATGCGCAATCCGGATCCGATGCAGACAAACTTCAGTGGGGTAAATGAGGAACCAATGTGACATAACTGAGTCCAATTTCAGAAAGATTGGTCAATTACAAACCGAGATTTGAAATTTTGTTAATGATGAGAGATGGTTTATTTTTTGATTGTTCCGAATTCCCACCAAAATGTAATGGAATCTTCCATGGCCGAAGGTCTATCTATATTTGGTTAAAATTTTGTCACAATCTGTTAAGTAGTTATGACAAAATCCTGCTAAGAGAAAAACAAACAAATAAATAATTTCTAGTTAAAATAATACTTTACATTTTGTTTGGATTTAAGGTACTCTGGGGTTTTAGCTTATCAGCACTACTTAATAGTTAGCACAATTAGCATAGCTACAATTAAACGTTCTTCTTTGTCTACGTCAGAGTGAAACCTGCCACAGGCAAATGGGTTTACTTGTCTTCTCCTTCTTCAGGTGTGAAGAAACTACCATAGTTTGGTTGGTTTAAAACAAGCTCAGTAGCAAAGTAGTAATGCTAATGGTATGTTCTCTCATAATGGGTTAAATAAAGTTGAACTATTGTGTATTTTGCATTACTGTAATTATAAAGTTTTTTTTTTTTTTTTTAATGTAGATTTACTTTACTCATTACTAAAAGAGAAATGTTCAACCCTGTTTAGTGACTTTGCTGGATTCCAGATGTGCAGCTACACATCTTGACTTGAATTTTTCGAGAAAGCCACATAATTGAGAGCAAATGTTCAAAGGGAAACCCCAGCATTCATACATATGCATTCATCAGATAAAGAAAGTGAACAGCAGACGATGGAAAGTGACGTTAAAAAAACAAAACAAAGGAGACCATTTTATGGCCTATCACAATAACTTGGGACAAGCGACGCAAACACAAAATGTGAAGAAGATGCACTGCAGATGTAGAGAAGATTGGAGATGGCCTGGGCTGATTCATCAAAGAATATTTGATCCAATCTGACACCCATCTGTGATTCATTCAACCTCATTGACAACCCAAAGCCTCTGAGACAGCAGCTCTGTTTGACCTGTCACTCAGCCTCGTTGCCTCACCATATGCTGATGTAGTGATGAGATGTGGAAACCAATGAAAACTGGAATCTGATGTGTACCCTCAGGACAGAATGCAGTATGCTGGATGCAATGGTCATGAATACGTGGCTTGCTGATAAACTCATGACAAGTCCATATTCCCTCCTTATTAGCCACCTCTTTGTTTCTCCAGCATCCTCAACCACAGTAAGCTTTTTCTTTGACAGTGAGCAACAACACGACTTTGTATCACATATATGCCAGTCAGGCTTACACAGAGAGTTGCTAATCAAACCCCAGTGTGACAATTCAGTATGATGAGTTTTGACAGGAATGACTTGCAGCTGCTTATGTAAACTGAATCCCTCAGACTCCTGTTTGGTGATGATAATCACAGCAACGGCAAATCAAAAACAGAAGCTAAGATGCTTTCACAAAACTGTCACTCTTCCTGCTTTGTTTGGCTGATTTCTGTCCCAATATCCGAGTAAGGGAATGAATTTAAAACTTCATAGTGGAGAAGGAATAAGAAAACAGGACTTAGTGCAACAAATTTAGTAAAAGATGTCAAATTACAGTGTAAGTGTAACCATCGATTTGAAGGATTTGTGTGAGATCACAAATGGAAAATCAAAGTGTGAGTGTTTTCTATATTCAAAGTTTAGTTTATGTTAACATATTTAGCAGATTGTACTGTCCGTAATCATCTACTGTTTACAAAGGGTGTCCTGATACGACTTTTTCACTTCCAATACCATAGTGATGTTGCAGCCTCGGGTATTAGTGGATGTTGGTATTGATCTGATGTCAGCACTACTCATACATACTGTTGTGGCGATTTGGATGAATGAGAGGGAGTCCAGCTTTAGGGTTGCTGGTCAGATGCGGACACATGGTTTATTATGTCAAAGCTTTTTGGGGAACAGACTGGTCTGGTCTCGGGGTAATGTATGTTGCTGATAGCCATAGTCATAACATAGCGGACCCTTTCAAGAAGAGACCTTGGTGAATGCTATCAGTGTACAATGGTATCTGGCCTGCTTAGGGCAGTCTGGCCAGAACTGACTAGGAGAGAATTCTGTAATTACATATCACATCATTTTTTTTTTAAAACTTTTTTTGTAGTATGGAATGTTAGAAAAGTCTTAATCAAGTGATATTGCTCAATCACAGTAGGTATAAGGAAAACTGACTCATTTATTAACCAATGGGTTAGGAATACTCTACAATTAAATAAAGTAAAACCAATGAAATTAATAAATTATATTTTTTGTGTAAAATAACCGCTAGCTTAACTTCAACATAAGCACATTCGATATTTGAACAGAGTAAATATATTTTTATTATTAATTGGAAGACCCTGAAAAAAGTTCAATAAATAAAATTCTATCAAAGAGTTCAGACGCAGGTTGATATAATCCGATCGGACCGATACCAGTATTGGATTGGGAGGCCCTTACCGATGATGCACTTAACCTGCTTGATAAATCGAACAAGTGCATTGAGTCAATGGTCCCCTCTCCCAACCTGCCAGATAACCAGTTCATCATCGGAAGACAACAAAGTCTTAGTCTGAACCAATGTTTGAGTTTCCTCCAGTGTTTTAAAAGTGTTGTATCTTCATTGTCCAGTAGAGTCTTTGCTATCTGTTGCAATGGTGATCAAAATGATCAAACTGAATTCCTGTGATCACAGATTTAAAAAGAACAGCAATAATAAGAGTAGCTAAAGCAACCTTGGCCACAATCACAGTGGGATTTTCTCTTGATGCCTCATGCTCCATCTACCCTACGTTGAGCATCCTCACATGATGCCAGCAGTTAGCCAAAGACCCCCCCTCCCCGGGGTGGAGGTAGATCACATTTTACACACAGGCACGCACAACCACCCACAAGGACACAAACGCACGGTAGATGCACAAATAAAGCACAATAAATGCTCTCATATTCATGCAAAAACACTCTCCATGTCTCACACACAACCCCCTGCATGCACACATTCCACTACACACAAGTGCACAAATGTATATTAGAAAAAAAATGTCTTGATTGATTGGATGCCCTTCCCTAAGCTCCCTAAATTATGCTTTGACATAGGTAATGATTAAATAAGGCAAATTCAGGCAGTGCAGGAAATCTCTCATTTTCTGAGCAGAAACATGAGTTTTAATTTACCTCACACAGAGAGAAGCTGTGGTCACCTGCAGAGAGCATATTCACCGTGCATGCTCAGTGGATGATGTCTGACTTGGACAGAATGCTTCATTAAAACAAAACCCCCAATGCCAATTTTTTGAAATAGCACTCAAATATTTACCGAGTTGATGAGCTGGACTGTGTGTTCCTCCCTGATAATAATTAAAGGCAAACCCCAGCTAAAGGTGAGCTGTAGCCATGGCATCTTCTCCAATGACCCCGCAGAGAAATGAGGAGGAGACACACCGTAAAAGTGCTGCTCTTTGTTATTACAAGAGAGTGACTTTAAGTTAACTTTTTGTTTGTTCCTGTTTGTGAAAGCAGATGCATCCTGGGTAAACATTTAAATGTCAGTTTATCCAAACTAACTTTTCCAACAGCTGTGCTGGAAATAAACAGTGGAAATATATATTTTTTGTAAAAAAAGATTGTGGTCAGTTCATCATAACAAAAACATAGAAGCACAGGGTGTATTTGCCATTGTGATGAGTAAAAAGAACATAGCAAATCATTTTCCTTTTAAACACATTCAAAATGTATTGAAACACAGAAATGATCAAATCTACTAAAGCACATAATTTATACACACTCCTTGAAATATTCCAAATCAATTACTCTCCTCTGTTGATTAAAAAAACACAATTTTGATTTATATTTAATTAACCAAAATGAATTGATTCTGTTTTCATTTAATTTGCACCTAAACACCTAAAGCCTCTAATGGCATTTATTTAGTTACTATTAAATACATAAAAATGTACCCCTTTGTTCTTTAACACACTTCACAGTAAATCCTTAAAGTGTACGTACACCCTAAAACTACTTTTTTGGTTGAATGTATATATAATTTGGTATTAAGTAATGTAATTTACTGATCCTAGTCCCATTCTTTACATTTAGTTACATTTAGTTTAGTATTTAAATTAAGCGTTTTTTTGTTGTAAATGCCCTCTATGGGTTGAACACCAGCTATTGCAATTTAATTTTGCTATTGGCTGACCTCTGAACCTGGTTCTGCTGGAGATTTCTTCCTGTTAAAAGGGAGTTGTTTCTTCCCACAGTCGCTAAATGCTGGTTCATGTGGATCTTGTTGGGTTTTCTCTTTCTTATTATGAATTTTATATTTTGATAAGCACATTGAGATGACTCTGTTGTAAATTGCGCTTTACAAATAAAGTTGAATTGAATTGAAAAGTTGAAAAGATGAAAGGAGGGACTGTTTTCCTTGTGTCGTGCATGAATAGCTTTGTGTAAGGAGTATCTGATGACAGAAAAAAAAACATGAAAATAAAAAAATGTTTACTTAAAAGAATGTCTGTTTAGAAAAATAATCAAAGTGGTTACACAAGGAAAATACCTAAAAGTTTAAAACATTTGAAAAACCTAATTATGGGCGGGGGGTCCTGGAGCAGTTAAGACACGCCCAGTCTATACTATAAAATATCCAATCTATGCTAAGCTAACTTCCTACTCAGTACTCACTATAGCTCTCTAATCACAATTCTCTCAGTCCAACCTACAACCCCAAGCTTACACAGACAACAGATGCTAGTTTTTATGGAAGGGGCGGGACTAACAGTGATGTCAGAAGCCACTATAAACAGCCATTCTCAGTCAATGGCAAAGTTCAATTTTAATAGCTTGGTTTCAACCCATAGAGGTGAGGGATATTTTGGGACATTGTTTACACACTACACTTCACATAAAGCAAGTCATGTAACTCTGCAACACACCCGTCCCAGACACATTGATCACTGACACAGGCTGGAAAAATAGCATATCACTCACACGTAAATGGTATCTGTAATAAAAGGTGTTAAATCCATTCCTTGAGTTCATCTTCATTATAAGTGTACGATTATAGATGTGTGTCCTCCTCCAGCATTAAAGAACAGGGTGAGTTTCAGCTCTGGTCGGCATTGTAGATCCTCTAGGGACTGGACCAGAGCACATGTAAAGAATATAACCCATAGAGGGCAGTTACTTTTAAATTTTTACAAGAAAATACGCAGCAAATTGAAACAATTGGACGACATGTTGGACAAGAACAAATTAAAAACACTACTTCATACCAAATACATTTGTTTTCAGCAGTTTTGGGGTTTAGTTACTTCTGAACTTTTCATCTAGAGAATAAAAGTTCTCCAACTTGACAAATTCACACAAACAAACTTCAAAAGGAGTACATGTGTGTTTATACATTTTTATCTGCTTTTTATTTCCACTATGAAACCTGTTGAGATGTTGCATGAACGGTGTGTAGTATGTATTGCTGTGTGCCGAGGGAAAGGCCTGTTCTGAGAGCTGGGCTTTCTCAGACAGGATCACAGTCTGTGTGTGTCCTTTCCAATGAACAATGCTGGGCACCCTGGGATAACAAGAGCGGACGGCTCTGAAAATCAATAAACTTGTGGAGCTCTCCTTAGTCTGGCTCATAGAGAAATAACAGCACTGAGTCCATCTGTGTCTCTTTATTTTCCCCTCTGTCTGTTTTAATACTTCTCTCTCTCTTCAGCTTTTGTTTTCATATCAACACTCAAAAAAGAAAGAAAAAAAAAACAAAAAAAAGTGACGTGAGCTCAGGAAAAATCCACACAATAGACACATTTATCTTCTCAGTGCTGCATGTGGACATGTTTTCTGTATATTCCGTGGCTTAATATGCTTCTATAAATGTCACACTTAATCCTTAGTCTTGCAGAAATAACGTACAAAAAAAAGAAAAGAAAAACGAGTCAGGATGTAAGTAAGTAAAGGAGATTGTGTAAATCTCCCATCAAAGACGTCTAATTATGTTAATGAAAGATTCTTCAAATGTCAGAGGATGAGGTTGGAAGCGAGGATCCTGTGACTGATGACACAACCAATCAGCTGGGCAACAATGACTGTGATGACAATTAAATAAAGTGTGACACACAGAAGAGGCGGGATCAATGTGCTGGCACACTCCAAGTGAAGTAGCCACATGAAATGATATCAAGAACTAATTAAAAGCTATAGTTAAATAATGGTTTTACATGGAATCTGAATATGTTACCCTGCGTTTTAGAAAATTAAGAGGGAAAATGAGGGATATTTGCAGGAAAATAATCAGTAAGGTCAAAGATGAGTCTTCTTTTTCAGAGCTTAGATGATATACAAGTTTAAATGAGTCGCTTAAAGCTAATAATCCAGAGTTTCTGAGAGGACTTCTAGATGTCCCGCCCTAAACAGCCTCACTTCCTCCCCCTGCCTCTGTAATCAACCAGAAGCCACGCCTCTTCTTTTCTGCATGCGCATCTCGCGTAACATAACAAGGTCACATCGGGTCGCATTGATATACAGTAGGTCTATGAATCATATTTACATGTTTGCTGTTGTGCACAGTTCCGCATTCACTTTGATTGACAGTCTCAAAAACAGGAAGTTGAAGCCTATTGGCTGGATGTACTCAGCGATAGTTACCATTTGCATAGGGGTCTATAGGACGAAGGAGGGACTTTGACCATATAGTAAAAGTTAGGTATTTTTTCGCATTTCAAAATTTCTCAGAAACTCTGTATATCAGCTTTAAGGAGTCCATGTGAGGTTCTCAATTGAATTCAGTTTATTTTCAGTGCAATAATGTGGGGATGAATGTGAAAATGTTTTACCTACTTTTCTTATTCCAATAAAACAAAAAAAAAAGCGAAGTTCTATTTATTTTTCTGTGAATATTGATAATTTTTTTTACCATTATTTTCATGGTCTGACCAAATTCAATAACTCACTTCAACTCAGAACTAAATTTTATTTATTTGTTTTTTCATTTTTTTGAGCTGCTTCTTCCTGTACTCGAGGTTGTGGTGGTCCGCTGGTGCCCGCACCATAAAGTTATACCTTTGAATGAAAAAACCTTAGACTTTTATCGCAATATTGAATTTTTTGGGACATTTTTATTTGATCTTGACATTTCGACTATATTTGCAACATTTCAACTTTAATCTCGACATTTCGACTTTATTCGCAACATTTCGACTTTATTCTTGATTTGCTCAAAATTATTTTCTGCATCACAATCCACTTTTGTAAAGGACAGAAAGCACAGAGAATAATTAATAACCACCATTAACCAAAAGTTTATAATTGTATCTATATGTAACGGTACAGTTTTTTTTTAAGGTTATTTGCATTTCAAAAACTTGTCTTTGCACTTTAACAGGCTGCTTCTTTTTCATTTCTACTCCCCCTCTGTCTTACAGTCGGTGCTTTCTCTGTCTAGTTTGTCTTTTCCTGCAGGCATCCTGAGTTTAGAACTGAGGATTCCCAAATATGGTACATATTCCCAACTGCGGTGCATACATAAGGATTCACCCAGCTCATCACAATATTTACAAACTGGTCTTACGAACCCTAATTCAGTAGAAGCGAATGATTTCTTTGTTTTAAAGTCACGTTTTTCATCTTTGCATTCCACTTTGGTCTTTTTTTTACATATCCAATCCAATCCAATCCAACTTTAAAAACCCAGGAAGAGGGGGACAAAGTGCTGTACAAAAGTGACAAAAGTGCAAACACTATAAGACAAACAATGAAACAAAACAAAATATAAAATAACAGTGTACATAAAATCAATGCAATTTAAAAACCATACGCTAAAGTTAAAAGATGCGTTTTTAAAAGAGATATAAAAACAGGCAGAGATAAAGCCTCCGTAATATGAAGTGGCAAAGCATTCCACAGCTTCGGACCCGCAACTGCAAAAGCCTCTGAGCTTTTATCTGTTGTCTGGCGCCCTTAGCAGTCGCTGGTCAGCTGATCTAAGTGCCTGAGCAGGGACATAGGGGTGAAGAAGGTCTGCCAGGTGTTTGCGTGCAAGGCCATGCAATGATTTAAAAACAAATGAAAGGAGTTTAAAACCTATCATAAAATGAGCTGGTGCTCAAATTTCCTTGTACCAGTTGAAAGCCGTGCAACAGCGTTCTGTACCATCTGGAGACGAAAGATGGAGGATTTACTAATCCCCACATATAGTGCATTATGGTAGTCCAGTCGAGAGGTAATAAAAGCATGGATTACTGTCTCAAAATGTTGCTGAGTAAGCACTGCTTTGATTTTGGCCAGTTGCTGTAAATAAAAACAGCTTGATTTGATAACTTTGATCTGGCTATCAAAAGTGAGGGTGTTATCTATTAAATTCAATAAAATTCAAATTTATTTGTATAGCGCAAATTGCAACAAAGTCATCTCAATGCACTTATGAAAATATAAAATTCATAATAAAAAAGAAAAAAAAACCAACAAGATCCACATGAACAAGCATTTAGCGACAGTGGGAAAGAACAACTGCCCTTTAACAGAATCTCCAGCAGAACCAGGTTAGGAGGTGGCAGCAGCCATCTGCTGTGACTGTTAGTGGACAGAAGGACCAACAGAACAGGATAGGAGAGGAGAAGGCACTGACTGCAGAAAAACATGATACAGTATTATCAAGTCAGCCTGCCTTGGCCTTGGGCCTCACTCCCAGTGGCCTCGTCAATACTTATTATTCCCTTTTTATTGGTAAGCTAACAGCGACTCCAAGGTCTGTGAATGCGACGAGCCCAAGCCCGCTCTAGTAGTTAGGATATGTTATGATTCAGTCCTGCTTAAACAGAAGGTTTGTGACACTCGTTTTCACATGAGGACCAATGGAACTCACGAGGTCACAGTTAAAAGCAATGACCTGTTTTCCTTTGATTCAAATGTAGAAAATTTAGGGACATCCAAGCCCTTATGTCCACCAAACATTCTGTTAGACTTTTAAAACACTGGGCGTTTTTTCTAACAGGGAGATATACTTACAAGTCATCCACGTAACAAAGAAAAGTCATGTTGTGTTTTCTAAATATGGAGCCCAGGGGTAGGAGGTAGAGGGCAAATAGAAGGGGGCTCAAAACTGAACCCTGGGGGACCCCACATGATAGAATAGCCTTGGAGGACACAGTCCCCAAGAAAAACACAAAAGGTTCTGTTTGTCAGATGAGACTAGAACCACTAAAGAGCTAATCATTTCACCCCTACCCAAGCGAGAGATCAGGATGTCATGGTCCACAGAGTCAGTTGCTAAAAACACATCATTTGAAACTTTTAAGGGTGCAGTTTCAGTGCTGTGCAGAGGTTTAAAACCAGATTGGAGAGTTTCAAGCAGATCATTATTTACAATGAAGTACAACAACTGAGTATGGACGATCTTTTAAAAACATTTTGAGAGAAATGTTAGTTTTGAGATGGGCCTGAAGTTTGCCAAGTCTGAAGTGTCCAGACTGGGTTTTTTGAGGAGTGGTTGAACAATTGCATGTTTGCAATTTTCTGGCACCATACCTGCAGACAGGCTAATATTTATCAGTGTTACAAAGAGAAGGTCCTAAGACTGAAAAAACCTCCTTAAAGAGCCGTGAGGGGACAGGATCATTGGGAGAAACTGAGGCCTTCATATTTCTGACTCTCTCTTGCAAGGAAAGTATGGTCACTGCCTCAAAATGATCAAAAGAAACTTTGCATGAGAAATTAACTGATTGATTATACCCTGGAGCTGTGATTAAAGCCCTGGTATCAGTGATTTTTTGCAATAAAATGCTTTAAAAAAAAAAAAAAGTTTTCACAGGCAACAGCAGAGACGTCAGGATAAAGAGTCTGTGGTGGATTGAGAGCTGCATCAATAACTTTAAATTATACACGCGGCTTGTGAGAATTTGAGCAGATCATTTGTGAGAAATATTTCCATACCTTGCAGTTCAGTAAGTTTCATATGACTTTTTCCATTTGCTATAAGTGACATAAGATAATTGTGTGTTATTATTATTGCTTTGTGATAAAGATGCAATCATTCTTTAAATTTAAGCCAAGAAAGCAACATTCTATTATTACTATAGAATAAAGCTATAAATAAAAACGCCTTCCAAGCTCTAATAACGACTGCAAACACAGATGCGACATGTCACTTAAAGGAAGCGTTTGTTCCCTTTAGAAATAAACTATTAATGAGCAAATCAAACCCTTAGCTTCACCGTGTGCATAAATGGCAGACGTTGAAAAACAAGCGCGCTGTTTATTGTGTTTGCAGTAATTAGATCTTTAACAGCGGGAGACTTTCTGCCTCTGATTCTCTAATTTGATACAGTATCGTCTCGTGGATGTGCCACAGGTTAACCACACAGGGAGAAGACATTCATCTAATCTAACACTTCATTCCAAACTCCAGGGGGATCTCCACTAAGTGCCGCGATCTGCAGCTATTAAATTAGTGTTGTTGTTTGTTTCGCGACGGAACAAATAGGATGCGCTTGGTGAATTAGCCGGCTCACTAAAGACCATTAAACCACGCTCAGCACTGGGCTGTAAAGTTTCATTTCCACTGGTAGCACTGTAGGGAGCTGCAAAGTGGCTTTAAAATACTGTGTTGTCACTTCATTTCAGTATTTATATAATTTGTTCAAGTGAAACGTTCTGAGCCCTGGAGCTTTTCTGGGATATAAATTCAATTCACAGACACATGAATAATTTGTTACATATAGTGCCAGCACATTATTGTAATTGTTAATTGTAACACAGCTGATCAAAGCTCATTTTACATGCATTTTAAGTGTAAATGGGTAAAAATGTCGACTCCAAGCCTAAAAGAGTGAACCAATTTAATGAAAAGGAGTCAGATTCACTGTAAACTTTCTGGCATGCATTCTTTAGCTCAGATAATTCCCAGAACTCTTTGGGATGGGCTTGATATGGAAGACATTACACTCTATTTGCATGTCATTAGAAAAATGGAAGCCACCTCCCCCCTGTGGGTTTAACCCTTTATAAATATATTTAAATATATAAATATCATGAATACATTAATTGACATTGGCAACCACTAAAAGCTCAGAGAGGTCCCACTGCGGAGCTGCTTTGTCTGCTTTTTGGACAAGACGTGAGTACACACACACACACACACACACACACACACACACACACACACACACACGCACACACACACACACACACACACACACACACACACACACACACACACACACGAGCACGCACGCACACACACACACACTGTTATAAAATTGATGTTTTCCCACTGTTTCCAGTCTTTTCCATTCAAGCTAAGGAATTTAAAAATGGTCAAATTCAGTATGATAAATTGGTTTTGATTTCTGTGACCCTGCCGTGGACTGGGCACCAGTCATTTAGTTTTCAAGTGAGTTTCACACTTCTTAGTAACACTTGTGATACGCCTCCCCTACTCTAATGATTATTATTTAGTACACGTGTCCGAGCAGCCAAATCCGGCCCTTTAGACCAGTGGTTCTGAAACTTTTTTTTGCTCAAGTACCCCCTCTCTCTTATTTCTGTTTTCATGTACTCCCTTTGTCCGATTACAACATTTTGCTCAGAATTCAGTGAAAAAACAATTATAGAGCATAACATTGGAATGAATGAGTGATGACACATTTGAAAGAATCTGGTTTTTTAAATAAGTGGAATTAAATAGTATTTAATGCCCTCTGAATAGATTGATTTTGTTATATATTTAGTTTTTATAATTTCCTGTCACTCCCTCCTGATGTGGGACCAAGACTGACCCTAGTGTATTTTCAATTCCTTTTCTAATCAAGACCATTTCTATCATCATTTTGTGTGTTTTTGTGTCATTTTGTGTATGTTGTTGTTGTTTGTTTCTTCTTTTTATTATTCAGGATATTTTTTTAATCTTATTTTGTTTGTTTTTGTTGTCATTTGTGTGTTGTTGGTATTGTTTGAAATAATCTCTCTCAGTGTGTGTGTTCTTGGTGTCGTTTGGTTGTTTCTTATGTCGTTTCATATGTTTCTTTGTTATTTTCGTGTATTTTTCTCTCATCTAGTGTGTCTTTGTTGTCGTTTTGTGGGTTGCTGGTGATATTAATTATCATTTTTAACTAAAAATAAACATTGTAAAACCCCATATTTTTTATGCTTTCATTTGTTCATTTTCCACTTCCTATCTCCCAAGTACCCCCTATAGTTCCACCGTGTACCCCCATTTGAGATACACTGCTTTTGAGCATCCAATCCGGCCCACAAGAGAAAGTAAAAATGACAGTGAAAACATGAAACATTGTGTACATTACCAACAGTTACCATTCGGTTGTAGATATTTCAGTCCACACACACACACACACACACACAAATAATGAGCACCTCGCCTTTCATTTCTTCCAACTTCCTCCTGACCTTCTCATAAACACACGCCCTGTGTAAAAAGACTCACATGTTTTTCCCCACACAATCCCAACCAGTTTCTCATGGCGTCCCCTTTGTCTTTTTTCAACGTTCCCCCCTTTTTTCCCCTTCTCTCGCCTTTTCTCTCTGTTTTCATGGATCAGCGGAGAGAGCAATTACATCAGAGTCGGTCTGGCGGGCCGAAGATGAAGAGCTATGGGCAAACACCTGGCCATGGTTAGAGGAGCAGAAGGAGAAGGGGGCGGAGGAGGAGGAGATGCCGGGGCAGACAGATGTGCTGCAGGTTCTCTGAGCTGTGGGGAGGCCTGCGAGCAACATGTACATACATGTGTGTGTGTTTCGGGAGTGGTGAAGCACAAACCCACACTGTGCGTGTGTCTATTTGTAAATCAAGTGTGCGTCGACGAGTCAGTGGAGCCCTAAAACAACCCCTCCATCACAAGCAGTTACCATTACAATCCCTCACAGCCGTCATAACTCCACACCGCCAAAAGTTCGCGGATATCCATTCAGCGCACGAGTGCCTTTCTGCGTATTGACAGAGTCACAGCCATTTGCATTACAAAAGGAGACTCTTTGAAAATATGCACCAAAACATGTCATCGCTGATATGGCTTCAAAATGGCTCAAACGTGCCACAAAAAAAAAAACAAAAAAAAAACTGCAGCAGCGACCGTGAAGAGACGCAGAATTCATGCTAATCTGTCGTTTGTGGGTTTGTGACGCCATAGTGGGACTAAAACAGTGGTTGAATGTCTGAAGGAAAGGAAGGAGTAAGCGGCGTGGCGTGAGGATCACAGACGTGCTCTTTAACCTCGCTCTAACCCTCTGCAGACCTCAGACACACATGTGGCAAACATCTGGCCTGATTTACATTGCTATTATACCAGTTGATTTATTCTTAAATGTTACTGTTACATTTGGCTGCTATGGCTGATTTAGCTTTAGCTCCCTTTTTTCTATTAATGGAGTTGGTGTCATACAGTCTACCAATGTTCTTTATATTGTTTTCTGTTTTTAAGAGAGTTTAGTTGGAGTGTGCACCATGAATCTGACAATATGACACGTCACGATACAATATATCCTGAAATGCCCCAATACTAAACAGTACGATATACATCACAATATATCGCAATATCAACAATTACAAATTTACCTTTACAAGTAAAAAATGGTATGAAATACAATTTATTGAATTTTTTTTAAACTTGTGAGAACAAGTAGATGGAAACTAACTCTAATACAAGCACCAGTGTCAAAAACAAGAGGTAGGTTTAATTTACATTTTTCAAAAAAGTTTAACTTTTGTTTCTACAACAGATTCGGATTCTGTTAAGTTTTTTTTTTAATTCTTAAAAACAAACAAATAAATAAATAAATCAATAACCACAAACATCTATAAAGGTGCCCAGTATAGCTTATGAAAATAAAGTGCAATCAGCTTCCACACTAAAATACATTAAGAAGTGAGGTAGTTTAACAAGGTCTAACGTGGTTCACTGACACGTAGTGACCAGTTACGTGCTATGCATTCGTTAGCACAATTTATTCTTTTTTCTGTTAAAAAACATGATTCAAAAAATTGATTTGGACAATTTTTGGATGGATATGATAATGGCGCTGTAAAACATTGCGATAAATCACGAAATCAATTTTTTTCTTACACCCTTAGTATTTAGACTTTGCAAGCAGGTTCAATTTTGACAGAGAGCAGCGTCAAAGTTCCCAGCTGAAATGCATCATTCAATGGGAACTTTGATTTGTTCTAAATATTATTGACAGTGTTTTTTTTTTTTTTTTCACACAGGAGTTTCTTGTTTTGTTTTTATTTATTTTGTCTAATGAAAGCAGCTATAATACCAGTGTTGGGAAAGCCACTTGTAAAATATGGTGAGGTCATCTATCTACATTAAATTAAGCTTCATGTCACTAAAGGAACCCATTACAGATAGGTAGCAAGCTATGCTAAACTAAACTCCATCACTGCTATTTATTATTAACATTGAATAATTTAATTCCCAGTAATTGCTCGGCTATTAATCAATGAACGTGTGAGATGCACAGATTCATTCGTGCAAGTTCATTTCCCCTCTTTTTTGTAATTATATTTAAGGTTTCATTTATTCACTTTTTTTTCTCCAGTAAATTTCCTGAAAAAAGTTGTCTAAATAAATGAAAAGTTGCATATTTCACACAGATTAGATCAGTTAACTTGTTTATGAAAATAAAACAATACTGACAAATAAACAAAGTGTGTGTGCGTGTGCGTGCGTGCGTGCGTGTGTGTGTGTTTGTGTGTGTGTTTTCATTTATGATGATTTCTGATCATTTAAGTATAAGACATGGGTTGTATTATAAACTGCTACCAAATCACCTTGTATTTCAGTCTTTAGTTATAATAGTTTTATTGATTTATTTATTTTTTACTACCTCATTGTTTTGTGTCTTGATTATTGTTAGTGGCTAAATTAACCTGTTTATTTCCTTTCTGGTTAATAAAGCAGGTTAGTCCATCTGTGTTTGTTTAGTAATATATGTATGAGTCCCATTCTGCACCACTGCCATCTCCACAAATGTCCTTTTAAATTAACCATAACATAAATAGAGTAATGTAAACTAAAATTATACTTTTCAGGTTCTCTTGTTTTCTCCATTTTTCTTTTCACACACTTACACAGTGTTGTTCTTTAGCTGCCAAAAGACAGCATAGCTGGTGAATGTGGTGTTAACTTTAGGACATACCCGAATGTGTGTCCTTAAAGTTGTTTTAGATGTTTTGGTAAAAGTTAAATAATGATTATTTACATGGACAGAAGCTGGCAGCTGCTCTGCGTGGTTAGTCTGGAGTAAGATGGCCGCCTCAGTGGTGCCATCATGTCCATTCTCCTTTGTCCACACTTTGAGGACTGAACCACTCAATTTATTACACATATGTTATAATATTGTGCTTTAGAACCACTTATTGTATATCAATATAAATATGATATTGTCAGAAGTTTGAATTACAATTATTATTATTTTTATACAGACATAATTTGGTTTATTTTCAGTGCATTAAACACTACCTATTTCCAGAAGATGGTGCTACGAGAGTTGATGTTGAAGTTGATGTTGAAGCTCACAGCAGCTCACACTAGACCAGAGCATGTTAGGAATTAAGTGGACTATTGAGAGTGTCACAATGGTGAGATAAAACAATCAAAAAAATAGAGCAAGCGCTGACATTCTGCATGTCCGGGATGAGGAGGAAGTTGCGTGTGTGGAGAATGACGGGGGAGAGACTTGGAGGATGGCCAAAATATAGTAAGAAATCCTTTAACATAGATAATAAAAATAATGTTGCCATCAAAAGCCAGGTCTCAGTGTTGTTTTTGTAGTTGTATAGAAGGAAACCAATGTTGAGGTGTCACTAAAGCAAAAAAGAAAAAAATGCTTCAAAGTCACTAATAGATTTTTTCAGAAAAAAACATTTTTCTCAGCTTTTTGTTGCTGATTACGGAAGAACAAAACAAGCTAGAAACAAAATTATTTTTTCTGATGAAAGTAGAGAGTCTAACCTTTCAGAATCGGATTTCATATGTCAGATTGTCATAGTACAAAAAATTCTGTGGGTCTTTAAAAAATAGTCAAAATGCTCTAAAACGGCTGCGTAGAAGTTTTCCATGCGTAGTGCACCACCACCACCACCACCAAACAAACAGACCCTGACAAAAAAAGTAACTGAAAAGTTTGCAAAATGCGTTGAAAATTCTGAATCATTTGTCCAAAGGAATATTAAAATTAAATGCAAACAAATCAAAAGAAATTCACAAATACTGTAGAAGAAATAAAGTGCATATATAAAATTACTATAAAAAAAAAAACAAAAACAGAAAACAAAACAAAGTGAAAACAAAAAAGTAGAAATAAAAAAAAAAAACAAGATAAATTATAAATTATATAAATTTTGGGATGGTGGTGGTGTGGGGGGGTAATTTTTAATTCTATATGTAAACAATAAAAGAGAAATAACATAAATAAATAAAATAAATTACTCACGTCATGTGTGTTAAAGGTGAACTGGCCTCTTTGTCTGGAGTTTGCATGTTCTCCCTGAGCATATCGACATACATACCCAGGGATCTCCAGTTTATTCCCACTAAAACCAATACAACTATAAATAGATAAAAAAATAAATAAATGTAATAGGACTGGGACGATATGAATAACGATAATGGACCAAAAAACAATGCTATATTTTTGGAAAGGAAAAAAGACCCCAAAACATTGCTTTAACTCTGGAGATACATACTGGTATTATTCTGGGTATCATCTTTTCAATTCAACAGGAATAAATCTGACCACCCCATACATTTTAGACGTCAGATATAACATTTATCAAAAATAAGGGTGAGATACCAAAAATCGTCTCCCTGCTCATCTTTTGAAAGACGTCTTAATATTTCATATTTCTAGAAATAATGATAAAAATGAAAAACTCTTCCATTAAAGGCGTGAAATAAAAACGAGCTCAGATTGAAAGATGCTTGTGTTGTGTGAAAGTGTGCGGATGCTGATCTTTGTCCTGGTTTCCAGCTCAGAGGCACTTGTTGCAGCTTTCTCGCCAATTAACAGTAAAATCATCCCAAACAGATTTTCTGTTAATAAATCTTTAATGATACCAGGGATTTTACACAAATACACACTTGGCGGTGCTAATTTAAAGCAAATAGGAAGCTTGATTAAAAATTCCCCAGACATGGTGGTAGTAGTGTACGGGGGAGATAAATGTTTGAATAATTTATCAGATTTAATTGACACGACTGTGATGCTGTAAACAGAAATGTTTTGATGTTCCTAAAGCGTTCTGACAAGATGAAAATTTGAGATGTTAAAAAGAAAAAAACAGATGGGAAATAGACTCACAATGGACGAAGAGACACAGCCTTATCAGCCATAGAGGTGTAAAGAGTACTGATATATCCTACTCAACTGTTACTTGATTGAATTTGTACTCAAGTACAAGTAAATCCTACATAAAATACTTAAGTACAAGTAAAAAGTAGCTCAATTAAATAGTACTCAAAGCAGAAGTTACTAGATACTTTCACCCCCCCATGCTTATTTGTCCTGCTATGGTTCCCGTACATACAGTAAACATCTCATGTATAAAGTTAAAAAGGAAGAGAATAAATCTTGCACAATTGGATCCTAATTTATTTTCCACAAATGCATCTGTATAAAATAAAAGGTTTGTCAAAATGTGCAATTATTTAAAAAAAATAAAATAACACCAATGAATTTAATTCAAAATACAACAGAATTAACAGGTTCTACGTGCTCTACATTTATGAAAATAACCAGCATTCAATGCTGTCTTGGAGCGGTGCATTACGTTTAATCTGATTGGTCGGCTATGATGTGATGCCTTTGATTGTTGTCTGGTCATTTCATTTTGTGTAGTTTTACAATGTCTGTTGATGATTTTATTCAAGTAGACGAGGGGAGTTAGCCTGGCAAAGCCACACCCACTTCCTTACTTTTTGTAAGATAGTGTGTCTGGTAATGTTGCTGTTTCTGCTCACTTCCTCAATCCAGAGTAGATCAAGCCAAGAAGAGCAGAAGAGGAAAAAAACATCATATCCCCGGGCGACAAGCAGTATCAAAACAAACATGGCGGCCGACACGGAGAAGAGATTCAAAACTGTTCCCTCCTCTGTTCTAAAAGACCTGATATATTGTTGAAACCACAACAAGAAGTCTGTATCGTACTACATGCTCCTTTTTGTCTGCTGGCAGGGAAAAATAACTACGCTTGTCGTGTATTTGTCGTCAGGCCTGCTCATCGTTTGATTGGTTACTCTGCATGTGTTTGTCCCGCCCCGCTCAGCCTCCAAAGCTCAAACGCCAGGTGAGCGCTTAAAGACTAATCGCCCATATGAATAGTACAAGGAGATAAGGATGGATTCCAGGCTAAAGGGGAGTATGATTTGCCCGCGGAATTGAAATTTGGAAAGAGAAGATTCCGGACTACTTTGAAAAGCATGTGCATGTCAGTGTGTGGGGAATCCCTTTGGAACCGTCTTATATTTAACTTATATTTCTTATTTTTATCAGCACAACCACTAAACGTTGTTCCGGTGGAGTGTAGAATAAACTTACCGTGAAAGTTTCCTACGATTGACAATGGGACTGTCAATCAAAGTGAAGGCGGAGCTGTGCACGGAAACAAAGCCGTGCGTCACAACAGCAAACAGGTAAATATGATTTTGGCTCTTACCTGACCTATAGACCTATATCAATGTTCTGCGATGTGCGTGCAGAAAAGTAGAGGCGTGGCTTCTGGTAGATTGCAGAGGCAGTGGGAGGAAGTGAGGCTGTTTAGGGCGGGACATCGAGATGTTTTTTTTAGAAACTCCGCATGTCAGCTTTAAGTGAAGTACTGGTTTAGAAATAAACTCAAAAAAGTACAAGTATCTATAAAAGCAACTCAATTACAGTAACTTGAGTACTTGTAATCCATTGCTTTCACCTCTGTAGACTGTGTAGATTTGAAATGAAAAATAAATATCTCATGGACATGTAATGCAATGCAATGACACAGAAACCTGGGAGCGAGCCGAAGGCAACAACCCTTTGGAATGACCCTGGAAATGTGACACCAAACATGGATGTAAATCCATCTGAAAGAGGAATGTGTGGATCAGTACGGACAGCATTCATAGGCTGAGCACACCTGCTTGCACACACACACACACACGCACACACGCACACACGCACACACACACACGCACACACACGCACACACACGCACACACACACACACACACACACACACACACACACACACACACACACACACCAAGATCTGCAGCAATATTGTAAGTAAGCGTCAGGCTGGTGACAGAAAAACACAGCGATGGTGTCGTCCCTCTCTGGGGGGTTACGTGTCCATCAGACGCAGCGCCACCCACGGTCCGATAAGAAACTGATCTGCATGTGTCCGTCTCCACACATGGGGTGGGCAGGTAAACATCGCAGCTATCTGCAAACAAACTGAGTTTACGAGTCGCAAGGAATGAATACATCAAATTTTGATGGAACGACCGCAGAATGCATCTCTACAACATGATACCAGTGTACACCTGAATACATGAATAGCCAACAAGGAGGCCCTCACTGTTTGTAGGGGCAATGTTGACTGAATTTTTAAAAGATGTTATTTTGATATGACACGACTGGCGGCTCGGTGGAGAGAATGTATAAAACAGCCGGAGGAAGAGGCGGAAAATCACCCAGCGTATGCGGCTGTCTGTCAGGGGATGGAGAGGGATAAACAGCAAGCAGAGGAGGACAGAGACAAAACACTATCAGCCGGTTGAGGAAGAAAATCTCCATATCTGCTGTCATGGGAATGGACAGGATGTGAAGAGTGAAGGGAGAGGAGACAGGGATTTAGAAGACATAGCAGATAGACGGAGAGGACCTTCCACACACGATGTTTGTGAAAAACTGATATTTCTATGTTTAACCCTCTGTCCACAAGTAGGAAGGTTTTCAAGCAGAGGAAAGTGAGATTTTCAGAAATGGCAGACAGGAAAAGAGCAAGACCAGGCCTTAAATGCATTTGAAAACCTGAAAGTACCACAGAGTTATGCTGCACTCACATCGGACGCTGGGCACCATGCGAATGCTCCGCAGGATCGAAAAACGTTTTTCCCAAATTCGCTTCATGTGCACTTCTGAAGCAAATAAAAAAAGGCGCCAACCAGACTCCCTTTCTTTTCACCATCAACTATGGAGGACCCATGGGATGGGATGAAGCTTATTCTCCTCCTCAGTAAAAAAAAACAACTGACCATGTTGTAGAGCTCCGCATGGTCACACACCACCGCAAATAGAAAGGACTCTGATTGGCTTTCGCGGCTGTGGATCACACGAAACATTCCCTGAAGTTCAATATCAACATATCAAGGAAAAACGAAAGCGCGCATGCCACGACCAATGGTCTTGCCGCCCGAATCAAACCGTGACGACCAACAGGAGAAGACTTCGCCTGTTGTGAGGGTTCACATTGACTTTGTATGTAATCTGGTCACGCAAACATTATGCTCCGCGTCCGGTGTAAACGCAGCATTACACTTCCTGATGACTTAAAGGGTAAAAGCAGAAACACCAAATGTGGGGGCGTTAGAAAGACAGATACATATCAAAATGGGAGAAAGTTTAGAAACAAACCTTTCTCCACAGGAAAATACTTATATGGGTTGTTAGAATTACAGCAAGTTTTCGCATCGCTGCTCCACGAGGCACCAAGCACCGCACACACAGGTTTCCTGTTTTTAGCCATCTAGTCATCTTAACAGTTGCATGAGTTGAATCACTTTTGCTGGAGGGGTAAAAAATAAGGTTAATTCTGCGAGCTGTAGTTAACTAACATCTTCAAATGTGATCTTAACAAATTTGATAGAATTTGATGACGAATACAAATTTCATTGTCTGTGATATTTACATTTATTTTGAACAATCTTCCATTAAAATTGCCTTTCTGCTGTTGTTGACTAAACTGAGAACATAATTTAGTTTTATCAGTGTGTAAGACACTAAGAGTAAAGGTAAGACCATGAATACACCAGTTTTATTTTTATAGTATGAATTGTGGAATTGCAATGGCAAATTAAGAAAACAGTGAGGATGCAACGCAAATGCGCTCCTTCTCTGAAGCGCTACGAATATAATGTTCTTCCATGGTCAAATATGTCTGTGTGTGTGTAATAATGTTGATATGAAATATAAAACACAACCAGTAGTCATTGTGCTAGCTGCCAATTGAATGGTGAATTTAAACTACTCTGTAAATAGGTTCAAATATTTGTAAATCTGACTCACAAACCTCACCGTACGTCCCTGCACTACATGGTGGCCATGGAGGATGAGTTTGAAGCCCTGCTGGGAATGCCCACAGTAGACTGGAAAGACCCCTTCCAGACAACCTCATCCTAGGCTAGACGCAACCTGGGGATGCATTTACAGGATGAGGCTCTGGAGCAGGTGGAAGCTCTCATCATATCTTGTCTGAAAGATGTGAACGAGCAGGGGGAGGACGAAGTGAGAGGCGGAGACTCTGTTGGTTGATAAAATCTGAAAGAATTTTCTATTCTATTTTATTTTTATTTTTCAGTTTCCTTTCTTAAGAGATTGCAATATTATTGTGGTCAAGGGGTTTGCGTGCCTCAGTGACCTTAAGAGCTGCAGCAAGAGCTTAGTCTTCATGTAGAACACCCAAGTTGGACAGATCTGAAAGTAGAGGCCTAACTAAGTGCAATTCATTTCTCTAGGTTGGGGTTGGACACATGGCTAACAACACAATCCAATGAAGAAAACCCTGTTACTAGAAGTACAGGGGAAACAAAGTGCTGGAACATGATGTGTACATATGATGCCTCCTTAATATTTCTGACTGTCCCCTCATATATGCCTGCCTACATATATCCTACTGTATATCTGTGGTTAGAATGTTTCCTCCCTGCTGAAGGTAATAAATGTTTTACCATTTGTTTTAATCAAAGCAAACTTACTGAAATTGCAAAAATATGACTGCTATGACAGTCAAACTTTACATCATGTAATACAGTGACTAACAATATATATGTGAATAGGTTGGGATGCGCAAGAGTGCATTCAAATAATAGTTATTACCTCCAACAAAATAAATCAAAGGGAGAAAAAGTCAAATGCTTTGGATATGTCAGAATGCATTTACAAAATAAAAGAACCAACACAAAACGACAGCCAGATGTTAAGATTGAAAGAAAACCGCAGAGTAAAGTAACCTCCACTGCCTGCAGGTTCTCCTTTGTGTAATTGGCACCATTTGTTTTTTCCTTACACCTTGAATTTCCACTCCCCCCCCAACGATGACACTGGGAGAAAATAAAAACCACACACACAGGACTGCAAACACAATGCAGAAAAGCAGGCTAGGAGCAAAGCTGACATTACAACATGCGTATTTATGTTGCCTGACAAAGCATCGCTCCCACTTCAAAGGGGAAGTCTCAGGGAAGCTAAGAGGAAAATAAGCGGCAGACACTAGCTGGCTTTATTAACTCCCGATCAATAAACATGCTGTCGGTGGCGCGGTAATCAGGAAACGCCGGCAAATGTTCTGACAATGTATCAAAGCCAACGCTCCGAGGCAACGGCAGCAACTCTAACAAGCATTTTATTACCGGTAGCTGTTACTGACATTAGTAAAAAAAAAAAACCAAGAGAGATAAAATAGAATAAGGAATGCTGAGGCTGACGGAGTGGCTGAATGTGTGCACCTCCTGTGTTTGATAGCCACACGCCTTCTCTTTGATATGATAACAAATAGAAATTGTTTAAAGTCATCAAATACAAGCATCAAGACGGAGACAGACGCGCTGTGAAGGGTTTCTAGTTCAGGGCAGCGTCGTGATGCTTTTTCACGTACGCAGAATTACCCTCTGGCTGCGGGACTTTAAGGATGATTACACACATTTTAGTGATGTTTGCAAGAAAAGAACAAAGAAAAAGAAAGAAAAACACACGTCTTTTATGTTGAGGACTTCTTGCATTTCATTTTTTCTACCATCAAACTGTAAGTCCGCCCTAAACATAGGCGGAGTTTGAGATTCTTGTCAGAAGGGGCAGCAAAAAAAATGTAAAAATTAAAAATGAAATATGCAGAACATCTCCAGTTTCACTTCACAAATAAGGAATGAAAACAAATGTATCAATTTACCTGTTTATTATTTCTCATTTCTGTAACATACGTTTCTAAAGCTTATGGACCTGCTAAAATAATTCTAAAATGCAGCTTGAAATTTTCAATGTTGAATGACCTTAAAACCACTTTTTTCTGCTGAAAAACATATATAATTAGGTATCAAGTAATTTTTGTCCCACTCTTCACATTTTAGTGAACTAATTTAGTGTTTTTTAGTTGTAAAGTCTCAGAGTGACTGCCGTCTATGGGTTGAACGCTGGCTGTTGTAATAGAATTTTGCTATTGGCCGAGAATAAATCAGTGACGTCTTTTTGGATCGTTCACTGTTGGCCCCGCCCCTCCTGTAAAAGATGGGAGGAGGGATTAGGTTTCTTTCTCTCACAGCCCTCAGTGAGCATTGATTGACAGCTTGATGCGGAACTGTGCAACGCCGTGGGGGCAGGACTGCTGTGAATGGGCGTGTCTTAACTACTCTAGGAGTAACGCCCGTAATCAAGGCATTTTTTGAAATTTTCCTCTAGTGGCAAGTCAGCAAGAATCTTGGGGTGTACTTACACTATAAGTAGAAGTTTTTTGTTCGTGAATCCATTGTTACTATTTGCAACCTCCAACCCATAAACAATAAAATACTCTGGATGCAAAACACAGAATATTTGCTTTATATCTTTGTCAGTATTGACCCCCAAAAATGGTAAAAATAGGAATGCATTTCCTTATAAAAGGCTGTTCCAGCAAGTTCTTTTTGTCTTCTTTTGGATTAATATGTTTTGGTTTCATTAATTCAGACAAATTTTCTTTAGGAAATGTATTTTTTAAATACATTTATTATGTGGAAGACAAGTAAACATCAAAGCGATCAGCAGACGCCTCTGAAGAAGACTGGCAGTCGACAGTGGAAACATGTCAGGGGATGAAAATAAATGTGTCTGAATGAATTAAACCTTAACATATACTGACCAGCTGTTGTTTACTGTTTGGTGACATGATTTATTCAGACAAAGTTTTCTTCCTGAAGAAGTTGTCCGTGCTTAAATAACTGCCTGTTGTTGATCATCACATCCTTTCAAATCTTTCAGTCCTCGGGGGCTGCAATCCTGCATGTTTGAGAGGAAGAATTGTCCCAGCACACTTAATTAAAAGGGGGGTAGTAGATCATTATTAATCCCTCTGTGGGGGTGAATGATGAATCGCTTTCAGTGTTTTGTAGCATGGGGAACGTCTAAAAACGTGCTGGACTGGAGCCTTACGGGAATTGATTTTGAGATTTATTAAGAGAAGAAAACATAGATTTTAAAAATAAACAAATAAATAAAAAGTGTTTACCTTTGACAGTTTGTAAAGTGAAGGTGTAATGTGTGCGATAAAGTAGAAAAAGAACGACATTCCGGAGCTTGACACAGAATGAGAGAGTAATTCCGAACGTCTCACTCCTCCCGTCTTCATTTGTTTGTTTGGCTCTGGGCGGATAGTTGATCGTTTTAAAAGGAGATCCTGAGCAGCAGCGGTGGAGGGAGGGATGGGGGGATGGAGGGATGGAGGGAGGGAGGGAGGGAGGGATGAGTTTACAAGCCTCAGGTACGATGAATGGGTGAGTGAGAAGATGCAAAAAAATGAAGAAAAAAAAAGAAGCAATGAGGGAAGAGGGGGAAAAAAATCTCATCCAAATAATTTTCACCCTGTGGGCGCGAAAATGCAAATCACAGATCAAAGAGGTTTGCAGTGGAAAGTGGTGAGATTGGAGAGAACATCATCAGGCCAAGGTGACGTGTGTGTGCTGAGGATGTAAGGGAGACATGCTGGACTCAGGTAATACAGCTGACCCCACCCCCCCACATCACTCCTACTCCCATTATCATTCCCCTGCTCGCCTTCTCCTGGGGTTCCAACATATACAGTACACCGGGAAGTAATTTAGTTTCTCCTTACAGTACCTTTCTTCGCTCTGTCTGTTCTCATAAAGGCTTTTTCATCTGCCGGCGGATGTGTGGTTTACACAAACCGCCTTTCAAAGCCGTGACAAATTCCCCTCCTGGACGCCGACACTAAGCCAATGTTCTCACTACAATGTCCTGTTTGCACGCTGCCCTGCCCCCCCACCAGCAACACCCGTGTGGAGAGGAAAAATCACACCGAGAATGGAATCTGTGCACGGCAACAACAAGAAGCACAGCTATAGGAGACCAGCGAACATTCAACGTTTCAAGCTGTAGTTAAAGTTTTCGGTAACACTTTACTTGGAGTTTTATAGACCCTTTGATTGTTTGTAAACATCGTGATGTACAGTATCTTGTTGGGCGGGGCTTAGCCTGGAGGCAAAACCACAATTGTTTTAGTTTTTCTGAGCACGAGTGTCCGCTGGAATCCTATAAAACTTGAATTTACATCCACTAATGTTATTCCTCCTATTCTATCATCATCTTCAACACACAAGACGACATTCTAAAGCTGTAACATTACTAGCCTCCATCATTAAGGGGTCTATACATATGGCTGACAATACGCTGTCATCCGTCATTAGCATGACTAAAGTGTCACAAAGTCTGTTATTAAGTGTTGTTTGCTAAATTTGACACCTTTCGCTATACGATGACACCTTTGTGAAGTTAGGTAGGATTAGGTTCAGGGGTTAGGGGTTAGTATAATGAGGGGTTAGGGGTTAGTATAATGAGGGGTTAGGGTTAGTATAATGAGGGTTAGGGTTAGTATAATGAGGGGTTAGGGTTAGTATAATGAGGGGTTAGGGTTAGTATAATGAGGGGTTAGGGTTAGTATAATGAGGGGTAGTATAATGAGGGGTTAGGGGTTAGTATAATGAGGGGTTAGTATAATGAGGGGTTAGGGGTTAGTATAATGAGGGGTTAGTATAATGAGGGGTTAGGGGTTAGTATAATGAGGGGTTAGGGTTAGTATAATGAGGGGTTAGGGTTAGTATAATGAGGGGTTAGGGTTAGTATAAAGGGGGTAGGGGTAGGGTAGTATAATGAGGGGTTAGGGGTTAGTATAATGAGGGGTTAGGGTTAGTATAATGAGGGGTTAGGGTTAGTATAATGAGGGGTTAGGGTTAGTATAATGAGGGGTTAGGGGTTAGTATAATGAGGGGTTAGGGTTAGTATAATGAGGGGTTAGGGTTAGTATAATGAGGGGTTAGGGTTAGTATAATGAGGGGTTAGGGTTAGTATAATGAGGGGTTAGGGTTAGTATAATGAGGGGTTAGGGGTTAGTATAATGAGGGGTTAGGGTTAGTATAATGAGGGGTTAGGGTTAGTATAATGAGGGGTTAGGGGTTAGTATAATGAGGGGTTAGGGTTAGTATAATGAGGGGTTAGGGGTTAGTATAATGAGGGGTTAGGGGTTAGTATAATGAGGGGTTAGGGTTAGTATAATGAGGGGTTAGGGTTAGTATAATGAGGGGTTAGGGTTAGTATAATGAGGGGTTAGGGTTAGTATAATGAGGGGTTAGGGGTTAGTATAATGAGGGGTTAGGTTAGGGTTCTTTAAAAATAGGACATCCTCTCACACCCCAGGTGAGATATCCCCTTTATCATTTTTTTAAAAAAAAAATTGTAAAAAAAATAAAAATGAAAATAAAAAATAGTAAATTAATAAAACATCCAGACACCCATAAAAAGGACATAAAAGGAGGCATAGGTCCCCATGGGAGTTTGGAGCACCAGGGGGTGTGGTCCCAGCGCAGCAACCTGATTGTCATAAAAAAAGGGGGGGGTTAAAAATTTATAAAACAGTGGTAACTTCTAAAAACTTACTAAAAAATTCATAAATTATTTAATAAAAGTTAAAAATTAATGAGGTAGGAATGGTTAGGGTTAGGGTAAGGGGTTAGGGTTAGGTATGGGAAGGAGGGCTTAGGGTTGGGAAGGTGATGGGTTAGGGTTAGGGAGGGAAAGTTGGGGTCAGGGTATGGGGGGGGTTTAAGGTTAGGTATAGGGAGGGGAAGTTAGGGTTAGGAAAAAGGGGGGGGGGGGGTTTGGGGTGAGGGTTAGGTGTGGGGGGGGGAAAGGGGGGGGGTTAGGGTTAGGAAAGGGGGGTAGGGTGAGGGTTAGGATTAGGAGAGTGGGTTAGGTAAGGGGTTAAGGTTAGGGTTAATGGATGGATGGATGTTTTAAAAACAAAAAATGAAATGTTAGAGGACAGAGACAAAAAATGCTAATCTTTGCATGTTGTGCTCATACGTCACATGCTCTTACTTTGAAAACCACAACTTCTGGACATGAAAAAATAGTGCTCTCTTTTGTTTGTTTCCATCCTCTAACTTTGAAATTTTTTGTTTTTATAAAAAGAAAATTAAAATAAACAGATTTTAATATTTTGTTTATCCTTTTTGATAAAGAGAAATGCCTTTAATGTCAATCATCATTTTTGAATTTTCAAATTAAAATTAAATAACCACTCTTTTTTCTTTTCATTATCCTTTTCTGAACTGAAAATCCATTGACCAAAACATACACTATCTGATGCTACCATGCAATTACAGGGACATGAAATTCACATCTGAACTTACTAAATTATGCTGCTGTCACAGATAAATCACTGTGGAATATAAGTCGCTCCCTTCATTTTAAAAGAAAAAAGTAGTGATTTTTAGTGTGGGAAATACGCCACTAAAGCACATTTTTTTATTACATTTTATTCATACAATTCATAAACTAATCTATGCACAACTATTTTCAACAAAAAGCCAGTGTTTCATGCTAAACACAGCTGGAAAAGGTATGATTTAATGCAGATCAGTGTTTTACTTTGACATCTTCCTGTATTAGGGTTAGGGTTAGGGTTCCTGCTCCACCTTTTCAAAGAGACGCTTTCTTCTCAGCTGTAGTTGAAGTGTTTGCTTTCCTTCACCCACCTGTCCTTTCTTTTTTCTTTTTCTTTTATTTCATCCGTCCTTTCCTATTTGCCAACCTCTCCTTCCACACACTCGTTATTGCTCGCTGTCCAAATCTTTTGCACCCGGTGTCACCTTGCTTTGTAATCTGATTACTTCACTGCAGAATTAGTATGTATATTTAATGCACTTTCTTTTTCTCCTCTCTGTCTTTTATTCTTTTTAAATCTTGATGAGTGACGCGCGTAGGAGCGGGGACGGGGTGGGCTTGCTCTACTTGCATGTCTGGCGGATATGCCAGGGCCATGCTAATAAATGACAGTTGATTTATGCGTCTGTATTCTTTTATTTATAAAAAAATAGCAAGCGGGCTGATTTCTGATATTAATAATACAAGTGGATCCACTTTGATTAGGCTTCTGTGGAGAGCTGTGCATATTCAGCATTACAATTAAAGCCTCTGATGTGAAATAGGAATGACACGCTAATGAAGCGAGCTAGCGAGCCTGAACCGCGACTGTCCAACAGCATTATGGCCCATCTCGGATGAAGAGTAATTATACGAGGAACACTGAAATGTCATTAAAAATCTTCAGTAAGTGATTTAACCCACCATTCCACACTAATGCTAAGAATCTTTCTTTTTTCCCTCCTCCTTCTGCAACCCCCCCCCCCCCAAACCCCCGCCTGATCAACTCCCAAGGTTCTCCATCTTTATTTTCTTTTTTTCAACCAAACTTCTCCTTTACAACCCAAAACAGCATCACAGTCTTTAAACACAAATATACACCAAATTTAGCCCACTTCTACGGTGTTCATTCAACTTCCAGTGCTGGTAGATAATTGAAATCATTCCATTATAAATTCCCATTATGAACTAGCGATTAACACCAGATGTGATTACCATGGATTAAAGATGGTAGTTTGTGATCTTTCTCCACCTAACGCCACCTCTCCAGCCACCTGCATGACATCCACCTCAACGTGCTTTATTCATCACAGCTAAACGTCTAAAATCTGAGGAGCAAAGAACTGACGAGGCTGTGACGTGCGAACGAGCGCAGGATGGAGAATGCGCTGCTTCTAAGAGGATTTAGATAATCTGATTCTTGTTTGATGAGCTCGTTTTTTAAGAGCGATAGCTTTACACGTCGCCTCAGAGGGATGTTGTTGTTGTTGTTGTTGTCGTGAAAGCATAAAGCGAACAAAAAGTGGATTATATCGTGTAACTGGATCATATTCATTAGGTCTATTGTCATGTTTTTCTCTGGTTGGTGTGTGTGTGTGTGTGTGTGTGTGTGAGGGAAAGGACCTGATAGGATGTGTGTACACGTGTGCATGTGGCAGATAATGCCACAGGCAAGAATTCATGAACATCAGCAGTTTCTCACCATTTTGTTGGGTTAATCCCTTGTTTCAGTTGAAGAAATAAGCATTTCTCTTGCATACATTACACCCATGTATGCGCACGACGACGACTCTCGCACAAAGTGAAAAGTACCTTTAGTTTGCCCCTCGCGCTGTGGTAAAGTTCATTCTATCTAGGTCGCACAAGTTTGGATCCTTTCCCTGAGTTGAAGTGGAGATTTGATGCGATGGAGAACAGGAAAATGAGGTTGGGGCTTTTAAATGGAGTGACCCACGATGAACGCAACACAGGACCAATCAGTGAGGGTCCAGTCCGACTGAAAAGTGGATTTTCCTGAAGTTTGTCAAAGTAATACTGACATTGAGGCCTAGAAAAGCGGACCAAGATGCGACCGCAGAGTCTTAATGAGACAAACATGTGATGGCATTTGATCCTGGGACGTCTTGTGGCTCCTAATTCAGCACCGGCAGAGTGGGTGGGGGTGGGGGTGGGGGGGACCTGAGCCGAGTGGGGTGGTGGAATGGGCGCGAGCGTCCCTTTTCCGCCCGACCACCGAACCAAGCGTCATGCCTTCAAGCCATGCAATTATTTTCACAGTGCGTCCAATATCAACTTGAGAGCAATGCAAATTATTTAAGACGCGCTTTTCAGGACTTGCAATTATAATAATGATGATCTCAATTAGCGTTGCCATTGCCTTGGACTATTTAGCAGGCAATTTTGCTGCCCGGGGGCGAGGGTCTTCTCTGGAGCCGACACGCATCATCAGGTCAGGACGGTTGGAGAAAGAAAGAAAGAGACAGAGGCTGCACTCTTAATCAATAACACTGAGACTAGAGATATTTACCACTCAATCCCACAAGGCCACGCTCCATAAATTGACCTAATTGGTGAGTGTTGGAGATAAAATGAATGATGCACCGCCTGATTCAGGAGTGCCGGGTCTAATGAGTTACTTGTTCTGTACTGAGATGTACTAGAAGTCATAATAGGCCTGAAAATAGTTCTTTTCAATTTAGTAACACAGATTATCTTCTTCTAAAAGTGAAAGCAGTCACAGGGACTACAAATACGAGGCTACAACTAGCTAGCTAACTCAGCTAGCTAGTTCTAGCTACAAATTCTGACGTGGTGCTCTGCCAACGTTTTCCTTAAGTCGCACGTCAAACACTGAAGTTCCAGAGCCAGATGAAACTCAGTGGGGTGATAGACGAACCAACCTTACACAGACGAGTCACATTTCATGACCACTGGTAAATTTCGAACCGAGATACAGTATGACTTTTAGAACATTCGCCAATGATGAGAACATTTTTCAAAACTCATCCAGATTCTGGATATTGATTTGGATCATCGCCAAAATCTCTCTCTTTTTTTTAAAATTTTTTTTAAACCTTGTCTGCACATGCTGTCAAAGGTCAACACTACAAGTAATGCAATCTTTTTAAGACAGTAATGCATGTGTTGTTATTGCAATTAAATAAAGGAATTTATTTTATTGCATAATTGTGACCATCACCAGCCCTCCCTAAGGAAGGGTAAGAAACACTTTATTAAAGGGAGGATGTAAAAAGGGAGAGCAGTGTTACACCTGGGTGGTGGCTCAAGGTGGGAAATGGAAAGGGTGGGGAAGAGTTGATTATTGTAAAGTGAGAGTGAGATGTGATGTTGCAGTTGTGCATATTGTGCTTATTGTGTTGTGTAGTCAAGCCAGTCTGGTGATAAGCGTGAAGCTTAGGTGTAATGGTGGACAGAGGGAAGGAGTGAGCGGTAATACTTAAAACAGGCGTTTGGGATCAACGTGTCTAAAGTTAAGCCCAGTACGAGTTTTATCCCACAGTCCAAGGCGTGCCAGTGCGTTGTAGACCAACGTATGCGCAAGAATCGCTACTGCAAACCCAAGCGCTGCCCCGGACCCGAAGATGCAGCCATGACCGAGCAGCCTCCCAGACGCCGAGAGGCGGCCACCACCCACCACATACACATCCGAGAATTCTTCAAGGAGCCAAGGACCCAGCGCACCCCACCACCGACCCCAAGGCCCCACGCCAACATCCACCTTGATATTCATTAAGTTTGCGCATCGAGGCGAAAGTTCAAAGATTTATAAACGTGTAAGAAATCACAGATGGTTTTTCCCATTCAATGAAGTCGTTTTTACTCTCGTATCATTTTTCTGAATTTCGTCAGACTTGCAAGTTTTCGTCATTGGTTTCAGAAAAAATTCGGAACACTCTTAAAACCTCCCGTGTGGTTACAGTTCACTGATGAATCCATAGGCAACTTGACTTTTTTTTAAAAATATATATTTATATGTAAATATCACTGCGTAGTTTTTAGTTTCATTAACATTTGGAAATGTGAAATGACTCCATAGTCTGGAAGGTTAAAAAAGGCAACCATATGAATTGTACACTTAGTGTAGCTTCTCTTAACTAAACTGGAATACACATTTAAAAAATACATATAATGAATAAATAAATACTTCTGTGCAGCAGATAATAGTTAGGCTACAAACATCTAAATGATTGCCTTCTTCACAAAATTAGTGCTAGCCTACATTTATAGTATTCTCCTGTTTTTCCGCACTGCATATACTATAGCGTACTGCTCTGCCACAGTATATTATCAGGACTGTGTTTTTTTTTTTTTACTTCTCTGCCATTCATGTGGAAAAGACTTGCACCACCAGCTCCCCTTTCTTTTATTCATTGCACTGTAAATAACTCCACTTTATGAAAAGCAGCCAGTGTGACTCACGGATATATCTCTAACCACAACCCATTATTATTTCATGGCCTTTGAAAGAAGGGTCTATGGGCGGGCGTTCTCACACTTTAATGTCGGCGCTCCCTCTCATGTTGTGTAGTACACAGCAGCCCTTGTTGTGCGCCGTATGCAATCCCTCACTTGAATTCACAAACACTTCCAAGTGCATAAATAGCATGGGAGACAAGTGCCTCGCGAGCTAGCTAATGCTGTGGAACGCCATTGCTGAGGAGATAACAGGGTTGCTGCCACGGCTGATGACTGGGACTGTCAAAGACAAGTGTATCTGTGGGCCTTTTATGAAAAAAACGCTGTTGTTTGCTGACCTCTCATGGGACATCATATGGTAAAGAAAAGGGAACATGCATCAGCGTTACGATTAAATGACCAGCGGATATGACTGGAAGGGTCCCGCCATGTCCCTGAGCACCCTTTGGAACGTGTCGGAGCCTCACGGCATACAGACGAGATAATGGGCAACCTATTGGTCATGGTAGATTCAGTTTGAATCTCAATGAGGGTGTCAGCATTCGGCTGCTCCATGACCGACAAGGTGTTGTAGGTCTGCTGGAGTTGATTTAGCTAAGTTGGCTGTCGACGAGTATCACCAGTCAACATCCATCAACGAAAAAGGGTAAAAAGCTTGTGTTTTATTCATTTTTAAGCGTCACGAGGGAAGTGCCGTCTTGAAAAAAAAAGGGTGAGAAATAGAAGACGAAATGTCACATCTTTGTTTTCTCTACATGATGGGGAACCTTGATGCTGAAAGGTAAATGAGTATTATCGCAGACTTAATAACATGGTTGGTGCCGTAGAAATGAAGCCTAGCAGGATTTGGATGATTCAAAAGGTACAGAAGGATGGTTCCGTGGAACTAGAACATGCTTGTGGAACGCAGTGGGCTTGAATCACACAAAGGCTGAAGACGTTACAGGTCCAGAGTGGTGGGCACTGCACTCATCCCACTCCTCTAAACCAGGGATTCTAGGAAGGGGTCACCAGATGCCTTCAAGGAACTAAGAATTTTTTTTAAACAATTTGAGCCAATTTTTGGTTATTTTTACCCTTTATCTGCAACTACACCAATCTTGCCATATTTAAATCCATTTTTATCACTTTTTCTTGGCATATTCCTTTTATTACATTTTTGCTACAATAGTCCCATTTTTCAATGCCTTTTCTGCACATTTTTCCACTTTCGAGACATTTTCGGCACTTATGAACTCTCCCCACCACTGTTCCCACCTAATGTCCCATAAGTTGACCTTTTATTGTCACTTTTAACCTCTTTTCACGCTTATTTTTTTTTGCCAATTTAACCACATTCACGTTTTGTCATGCCCATTATGCCAATGGCCAGTTTAAACTAATTTCTTTTTCTTTCCGTTTTTGGCCACTCTAAATGACAACTTATTACCAATTTCTGAGGTTTTTAAAATCTAATTTCACCACAGTTTCCACCATTTTTGGTCACGTTCCAGCCATTTTATTTACTTTAAGATGACTATACATAATGGCGGACATAATAATAAAGTTCCTGGATATAAAATAGTATTGTTTTTCTCCAAGCTTTTCCCTTCGCTTCTCGTGAAACGTTCAAAACGTAAGAATTTGACAGCTGTGCCTTAGTTGAAAGAAAGATATATGTGTAACAGCAGAGGGATGGATATAATTCACTCTCTGATGCTGGAAGTAAACGCGCTGCTTTTCAAATCCCAAGTTTTGGTCCTTTATTTTATTCAGCAGTGAAATGCCATGAATACAGAAAATAATGTCTGTTACAATTCTCAACCATGACCTTCTAATGTCAGAGAACCTTTAACGTATGGACACAGTACACAGTAATGAAAAGTATCAAAAAATGTAGCTGGATCAGAAGAAAAAAATAAAAATTTCACCAATTACATAAACATGTTTGCTACAGTCCCAATTTTACTGTATACATGGGGGGGAGGGGCGGGGTGGGGGAGGTTCGTCATATTCTCAATTATTAGAGAAAGATAGCAGTAGAAAGGATACATGACTCAACTGCCAGACATAATGCTTCATAAAGTATGCACAGAGGTACAAGCAATAAATACACACATCAGGATTAGGCCTTACAGCTACGCAAAGCAGATGCAGAAAAAAGCAGGTTTTGCTATTCTTTAGCGAGCAATGAGAGAGAGAAACAGTAAAAATTCAGGTAAAACCAGAAAAAGAAACACTGAGCTCTTTCTTCCTCTTAGAAAAAAGTCTGGTAAATTTATGGGTTCCACCAACATGTTTGTTTTTTTCTTTTTTACATAAGTATGCACAGTTATCAAAATTACAGACAAAAATCAACCCAGAAAAATCCAGACAATCCTAAAATCTAGTGGAGGAGCAGATCGCAGTTCTGGAGGTCTTTCTGGTATTATGTGCAAGCAACTATTTTAGACATTTTTTTTTTTTTTTTTTACTTAATTTATACAAAACCCATGCAAATCTACAGTTAATATGCATTCTGTGGCTGACAGGTTCATCCCTCCCATTAAAACAGTATATCTGAGGTAATGCACTCCTATATGCATTGTACATTGAGGCCATCATCCATCCCCGTGATTTTTATTATATTCTTTTCATTAATACTTCTCGATTCCAGTCCACCAAATGATTTTTAGACATGCATGTTTTAAAACACAATATTCCCTTACAGGTAATCTATACATTATCATTCTACAAATGCTTGGAGGACAACCCATTACAATGCAAATCTTCCGTATCTCGACGCAGGGAATGTAAACGTTGGTTTTGAGCCACATCCTTTTGAGACAAGTGTATGTCTGTGGCAATCTGGTAACTCGTGCAATTTTGTTGGAATTGTTTGGAATTTGTTGTGCAGAGGTAGAAGCTTTTGGGAAAGCCTTTATTTTTTTTTTGGGTGGGGGTTAAGTGGGAAAACCCTTGGAAAATAAAAAAAATAAAGAGAAAGAAGAAAAGCAGTGCCCTTTTTATTTGGTGTGTTAAGATAATAAAAGGACGTCTACTTCAAGTCGTATTGAAGGGATAAGGTTTTGTTCCTGGGCCCAGAACCCGTTTGAAGTGGAACTAGCCGCGTGTGTGTGTGTGTGTGTTTGTACAGTACTGCATGTGTGTGTTGTTCAGCTCATCTTGGCACAACACTTGAAAACAACATATGCACAGTGTGTTTCCATTTTGGTCGTTACAGCACAATACAAAGCCACATCGGTTGTTGGAAAGCTCAGCCAGCAGAGAACGGTCAGAATGTGTGGGGTTAGCATGTACGCTAGCCTCCGTGTGGTGTTGTGTGTCTTTAAGGGGTTTCTTATCCCATACGAGAGGAGGCAGAATTTTGTGTAACTTTGGTTTACTGAAAACACAAATGACCATTAAAGCAACAACACTTTCCTATCGCTGACATTGGCTGTGAGGAAAAAAAATGACACCAGCAGGTTTTTTTTCTTCTTCCACCAATAGTCTCTTTAGTGCGTTTTAAAGGTCGTCGTTTACGGTGTTTCCTTTTTTTTTCTGTGGCGTTCTTTAAAGAAAAAACAAAAACAAAAAAAAAAAAACACCCACGTGGGAGGGTTTGTTATAGTTAAAGCAAGGTTTACGTTTCACCTTTAGATATCCCTTTGATGCAATGGCTATTTTTGCTTTCATGTGGTAACCAAGCCACAACATGTCCTATTACCTTGATATTATTTGGCTTCACTAGATATTCATCATGTTTGGTTTGTGATGTTTTCAGTTTCGGTTTTTGGACGCGGATCAGAAACAATGGAGAAAGTCAGACATTTGCACACATATTTAACAGAAAGGAAACAAATTGATAAAAAAAAAAAAAAAAAAAAAGAAAATATTCAATTTTGGTGTGTAAAGTTTAACACACACACACACACACACACGCACGCACGCACACACACACACACACACACGCACACACACACACAAATAATCCACAATAATGTTTCTGCACCTCCACTGAAAACACAAAAAAGTCGTTTTGGTCATGATCCACTTTACCAGTTATACATAGCTGCTCGTCACGTTATAAACCGCCAGTAAAAAAAAATAAAAATAAAAATTACCAGCAGTTAAAATGTCCAAAGTGGAAATGAGTTTTCAAATGACACATTAAAGTTCGTGTTTATTTCCGCGCTCATCTTTGTATAGGACTAAAGGAAACGATCCCAGAGGTTAATGCCAAGGTAGTTTTGTGGAAGGAAAGCTTCTCTTTGTATGAGTTTTAAAGTCACAGAACGCTGACCAAGAGGAGTTTTTGGCGGCTTCTGTCGTTAAGCTATTGGCCATTGCTCGTGTTGGCTTTGGTTTTTTAGCTGTTGCCTGTGACTGTTTGCAGGTAGACAAAGCTTTCGAACGAGGAGGTAAAAGGAGGAAAAATGAGAAGGAAAGAATGCAGAGATGCATTTTGTCAATGGTTGCGCAAAAGAAACGTATTATTATTTTCCCCCCAACTTAAATTGCATTATTACAGTTTTTGTAATCACAAACAGATAACAGACTGGAAAGTCAACCTTTTCAAAACAATTTTCCTTTTTTTGTTGTTTTTTTTTTTTTCTCCATTCATTTTTTTTTTGTTTTTGTTTTTTTTTTTGGACAGCTGAAACGATCAGTTTTGGTACCACAGAATTCATTAATGGTATAAGACAGGGGAATGGCATTTACAGTCGGTGGAGTGTAAAAATTCAAATCGTAAATTAAGGAAATGGAAAAAAAATTAAAAATAGCTGAAAATAATAATAATATGCTGGGTTTCTTAGCGACATACAGGCAGTGACACAAACTCGTGAGATTACTCCTGTGCAAATGAAAACAGAGCGTCAACTTGAATTGAACCAGCAATCGTCTCTAGACATAAACAACTACTGTGGGGGGGGGGGGGGGGGGGGGGGGGTTCGGGTTATTCACAAACATAAAATGTCTTCTTTTTTTTGGCAGTATATGAAGCCGCTAGCTTTCCACGGAACGGGATTGGCTCGTCTTTCCCCACGTCCCACGCAATCCACGAGTTCTGCGTCCTTGTACGTATATGTGGCCACGCCATCCCCTAAAGAAACGCGTCTCAGAGAGTCTCATTTCTTTCTTTTGGATCAAGCATCTTATGCCTGACAGGTGGAGGGATCCCAAAGGGCTGCAACCAAGAGTTCCTTTGGACTGGTTCTAGATCCAGATGCATGCTTTAATAAATAGTCCCAGTGGTGAGAGGGAGAGACATGAAGTGCCAGCTGTGGTGGTTTTCTTGGGACTGTGGAGTGGTTTCTAGTCTGTGTGGGAGTAACAGTGCTGTTGGGGGGGTGGGGTGGTGGTGGAGGGATATGTTGTTGACCAAAAGCTGTGTCCTAGTCACTCCAGGTCCTCTGATAAGTTCCCCTCCTCCAGCTCCCGGTCGTCATCCAACTCTGGACTGTGATTGGCCGTCGTCACAAGTGACATCGGACAGTCGTCGTCGTCCATATTAAGCGGTTCTTCCTTGACGTGAACGGACGGCCTGCGACACAAACGGACCAAATGTTAGGTGCTGGTTTGCTTAGAGCAGAGATGGCCAACTTTTATCACACGGGGGCCACAAAACTGTGATTGTCTCTGATCTGAGGGCCACAAAGTATTCAAATAATTACCAATCTGAGCTTTAACATAGGAAAGAACAGAGGGTTTGTGTATTTTTATTGTCATTTTGTTGGTTTTTTGGACTCAATCTTGTGTGTTTCTGTTTTCTCTATTTATGTATGGTATATTTGTGTATTTCTCTGTCACTTTGTGTATTTTTGGAGTAATTTTGTTTAATTATGTTGTGTTTTGTGTAATTTTTTAATCAACTTATTTTTAGTTTTCTCTCATTTTGTATGTTTTTGTTGTCCTTTTGTGTATTTTTTTTGATGTTTTGTGTATTTTTCAAATCCTTTTTTGTCTTATTCTGTCATTTCAAAACTTTTTGGAGTCATTTACAGCATTCTTGTTGTTTCATTGTGTTTTTTTTTTCTTCCATTTTGTACATTTTACTAGTCCTTCTGTGTGCTTTTGCAGTCATTTTGTGACATATTCTGCTATTTTGTGTGTTTTTTGGACATTCTTGTTGTCTTTTTGCACATTTTTCTGTCGTTTTGTGTATTTTTCTGTCATTTCAAAACTTTTTGGAGTAATTTACGGCATTCCTGTTCTTTTGTTGTGTGTTTTTCGACTAATTTTGTATGTTTTAGTAGTCATTTTGTGTATTTTTGCAGACATTTTGTGTCATATTCTGTCATTTTGTGTGTTTTTTGAGTCATGTTGTAAGTTTTTCTTGTCATTTTGTGCATTTTTCAAATCTTTTTCTCAATCTTGTTCTGGTATTTTGAAGCTTTGTAGAGTAATTTACAGCATTCTTGTTGTTTCTTTGTGGGGTTTTCCATTTATTTTGTATGTTTTAGCCCTTTTGTGTATTTTTCAGTTACTTTGTCTGTTTTTAGAGTCATTTTGTGTGTTACCCATAATTAGACCAAGGGCCGTATGTGGCCCCTGTGCCACCAGTTGCCCATGTCTGGCTTAGAGGTAAATTTCTGCAGCCAGAAGTACCAGCCTAGTAATAATCCCTCCTGCTGTCACGCCACGTATCATGTGTTAACTGATAAACACTGGGGTTTGCATTGAACACCAGGCATTACACACATTATCTTGCGCGGGTAACAACCGTGTTGTTTGTGAGACGTTAATTCGACACGATGCCTCACGTCTACTGTAAGTAAGCGCATGAAAATTGCATGAAAAAACACGGCCCCTGTAAGGCCGATAAGCTGTGATGTTCCAGACATGTTTGGCATTTAAAAGTTTACTGATGACACCAGGTTGAAATACATGAAAAAGGGGGGAAAAAAGAGAGGAAAAAAAACAGGCCACATGATAAATAATGGAGAATTTCTCATCCCTGAGCCCCCTGGAGCAAAGGCAGAGGAGAGGCTTTTTTATCTAGTTAATAGAAAGCGCAGCCACTCGTTAATATGCAGGGGCTGTGCGTGTCGCTACTCAAGAGGGAAAAACCGGCAGCTAGGTTCTGCCATTAATCAACTTCAGCCCCGGCAGTTCCCTCGGACACCATGATACATGTTTTTAACTCTAAATGGATGAATATCTTTAGCCACTGTCAATAAGCGGCGCTGGGCAGGAAGCTGCGACAGGACGCTTCCTCCATCCACCCCCACTCCCCAGAACAACAGAGGAGTGGGCGGAAAGGAAAGAAAGAGTTGGGCGACTAACAAGAATAATAATACTGTCACGCACAAACAAGGCATAACATGATCCGGGGCTCGAGTCAGGGAGAAGGGTTTGTGCCACGATGATAAATCTGACAAAACCTAATTATTTCTGACACATCGGATGCATCAGAAAATCCCTCAAGACTTTGAAATAGGAGTACGGAGGGGGGGGGGGCTTATCAAGTGCTAGTACGTTAGGATGCGACTCTCATGGGTAGCCTTCATCAGTGAGAGAAGGGGGGCGGGGGGGATGAGCATTTGAAAAGAATTTTAAAAGGTACAGATGGCTTTAATATTCAGAGCCAAATACTGTAAATGAATATTCTGATGTGGGGATGAGAGCAGGAGGGTTTTTTTTCATCCTGTTTCTGGCCTCTTTGAGTCGAGGACGGTCCTAAATAAAACAGTAACGCGTGGAGCAGAGGTCAGAAAAATGGAAAAAAAAAAACTACAAATCTGATCTCCAAAACAAAGCTGGACAATAAATATAATTAAATATCCTATTTTCTCACCAAAAAATGTACAAACTTAATTCCCTAACTTGAGTTTGTTTTTTTTTCATCTTTTGCAAATAAAACAATCATCTGTTCCCATCGTGTGCTTTGAATTCTTTAAAAACATCTCAATTTAGTGTTTTTGATCACTTGAAATTAGGGCTGGGCAATATATCGTGATTCAAAATACATCAAGTTTTCTTTATTTGGTGGTATAGAAAATTTCAATATAGCCTAAATAGAGATACTGTATATCTATGTATATTTTTTAACTTGTTTTATTTATACAATCACACCGTACAAATCACATTATACAAGTATTTAATATTATTCATAGTGTCATTCTTTACAATTATTCCATATTTCTGAGATATTACATTTCATAGCTTCTTTTGTATTAAAAGACTTGTTTTAGGAGTTTTTGCTACTTCTCAGAACAGCATGAAAAGCACACTTTGATGGATTTCTGAGTGCGTCCTAACACAGACCTTCCCCTAAACAAGCCACACGACAGAACTCACTCACACGTGCTGTCCCGAATAGGTGAAAAAGCCAAAAGTGTAAAATATTGTGCAGCTGTTTATTAATAAACAAGCCTGTGTGGCATTTCTCGTCAGCAAATTTAACCTAGAATTGTCTTTCTGGTCAGACTTTATTGACATAAAAACATCTAGATTTATATTGTATATCGCCATTTTGAGAAAAAAATATTGAAATATGAGTTTTGGTCCATATCGCCCAGCTCTATCTCCAAAACAATAAATCTAATTAAATATTCAAAAATAATAGTTTAAAAAATTAAAAAAAATTTTTTCATCTTTTGCAAATAAAACAATCATCGCTAAATTATGACACCTTTGGTGGTATGTTGGAATTTTTTGTGTCAGGGTAACAAACGACACAGTCTTTATTTATAAAAATGCTACCAATATTTGTGGAATTTGTGAGAAATTGCACGATTCGTGGGAAAAATACAGATTTCTTGCCACAATTTGCAATTAAAAATGACTGCATTCATGTGATGTAAACCAAGGAAAACTGCACCTTTAAAAATATTATAGAGTTTGAATAAATTGGTGAACATGAGACATCTTTAACTAGATTATTTGGTAATTAACACAATAATTCATGTTAAAATTCTCAAGATTTATATTGTATATCGCCATTTTTGACAAAAATATATCGAGATATGAGTTTTGGTCCGTATCGCCCAGCCCTACTTAAGATTAAAACATGCCTGCACTTGAATGCATCACATTGATCATTGTGGAGCGTGGCTCATTAGATGTTTGTGTGGCTCACAGGGAGAATATTCATCGGCCTGAGCTTTGTGACGCTTTATTAAAATATGTGGATGAGCCATTTAGTGCTTAATGGCAGGCTGCCATTATGGAGTCACTCAGGAGTGAACGCTGGACTTTGCAGTATCATAAATAGACTCTGCTCTATATATATATGTATATGTGTGTGTGTGTGAGTGTGTGTGTGCGTTCATCAATCGTAGATTACCACCAGCAATCATGCAGAGGTATGTCACGGATGCAAATAAGGTCATTAGTCGGCCGGCCCTAATGGCAGGTTGGGGGATCGTAGAAGTGGTGAAGTGAGGATGGGGGAGGATGAGACGGGGGCTGAGGAGGAGGACCATGAGGGGCAATCAAAGACATCCATAACAGTGCACGGGGTGCAGCCCATAAAGCAGAGAGATATTAAAACGTTTGATTTGCTTTTATAGGAACAAAGTTAGGGCGAGAAGTTTCAGTTCTGCTCCTTCAGGGTGAAGACCGAGTGTGTTGTGTCTCTCACACACACACACACACACACACGGGGAGATAAACTCCTCCAGTGTGTGTGTGTGTGTGTGTGTGGCCCGGGGCTATCGGCTCTGCGGTTAAGCATGTATTAACCTTTAGACACGCAGGTGAAGGAGTGGTTTTTGTCTACCTGTTGAATTGTGTTGCTTTCTCTCTCTCTCTGTGTGTGTGTGAAAGGCCTTGAAGGTGATGTACTGTTTAGTTCAGCGCTACAAGCCCCTTCATTATTTAAACACCTTCTGCACAGGCCAGTCATGAAAAACACATTTCTTCCATTTCTGAGCATGTCGCGGCCCGTGTGAGAGAGGCAGACGGGCAAAGAGGAAGGGATGGATGGATGGATGCATCCCATCCTCCACAGCCACTTACGTATGTCAGTGTCAAGGCTGCGTGGACAGCATGAAAAATAAAAGGGAGATGCTCTCTTGTTACTGAGAATGAAACATCCTGAGAGGCCTGGGAACACTGGGATCCTGTCTGCAGCCAGCCGGCGTATTTTGCTCCACTTAGCACCCTGTTTTCAGAAACGGGTAAACACGTCCGACTGGATTAATGTACAGCTGACTGCCAGGGCTGTGCACTCTGTGATACACTCACACAGAGCCAGAGTGCATCCTTTATCCATTACTGAGGCGCTTAGCTTATTGTCCACTGACTTCAGAACATGAGCTTTGATGAAAATCAGAAAAATGTTCTTTTTGTTGCCGAGTGTGTGTGTGTGTGTGTGTGCGCAGACGGGCTCATGCAGTCCTTCGTGACATCACAAGATCCATTTAAAAAGGTGAAGGTTTTAAAGTAGGGGTTCAGGGGTCAAATACAGAGCAGTTTGGGGAAAAATCTATTCCAACATTGTGTTGCAGTTTTCACTTCCTCATATGAATACAATATCCATGCAATAAACGACAGATAGCCACAGCAGTGGTTCTCACACTGCTTAGAAATCTATTTTAAAACAACTATAGAGCATAATGATGGAATGAATGAGTGATTACACACATTTTAAAGAATCTCATTTTGTAAATAAGAGGAAAGAAACAGTCTTTAATGCAGTGGTTCCCAGCCTATTTTTTTTTTTTTTGATCGTGACCCCATTTTGATATTGAGAATTTCTGGCGATCCCAAAGACATTTTTTTCTAGAATTAGGTTTTGATCATGTTTGAGCTCAGATTTTTTTTCTTTTTACTACATTTTAGTTGAACCTAGATTCACAAAGTGATGTTTAAGATTGCATTGTTTTAATTTAAAAATAATAATAATCATTAAAAAAAAATTCAAAAATCAATTTCAATTTTTCTGAAATTTCAGGCGACTCTGCATGGGGTCCCGACCCCAAGGTTGTAAAACACTGATTTAGTAGCTTCTGAATAGATTTATTTCTATAGTTTTTATCATTTGCGGTTATATCACACCTGGGGTGGGACCAAGCCTGAGAACTTTGTTTGTTAATTTTCCACTTTATCCCCTGCAGTGCCATTGTGTATCCCTGAGGGTACACGTACCCCCATTTGAGAAATACTGCACTCAAGAAAAGGTCAAGATTTCATATCAAAGGGTTATTTATGTATTCAACAAATAAAGTGCCTGACACAAAAATGTGGTCAACAATTTCCTGAAAATCATTTTCTGGAGGTAATATCCCTGGGGTCAGATTGACCCCAGGGATGTTTACCTGTGTGAGTAATATTTGAGGATAATAGGTAGGTTTAAAATATATTTTCCTTTAGTTGCCTTCCTAAGTGCTGTTATATTTCTAGCTCTTACATGTGTACTGGTGGGGAGTATCCGGGGCTGCTGTGTCCGTTGGTGTCCAGGTGGTCCAGCGACCCGTTGAGCTCGTCGTGCGTCATGTGCATCAGGGTGGGTGGGCTGCCACTCATCGTACCAGGGGGGCTACCTCCCAGCAAGCCGGGCGGGCTCCCGCCTAACAGTCCTGGTGGCAGGCACGGGTCTCCGCCCAGCAGGCCGTGGGTGCCCGCCCCCATCGGCCCCGTGGGCCCGCTACCCATGAACCCAGGTGTCCCCAACAAGGGCAGAGAGGTTTCTGCCAAGGCAGCCTGCAGGAAGGAGACAAACAACACCACAGTCTGAGCTATCGTTTACTGACAAATGCACCCCCCAGGTTCCCGTCCCTGTGTCCTTGTGTTATGTGGCTATTAAAAAAAAAAAAAGTCCCTGAAAAACTTCAAATAATAAAAAAAACTCCTGACATTTTCCGCTGCAGCTGCTGCTGCATTAAAGTTATATAAAGTGATTAAACTTTTAAAGTTTTTGCCATGAGCACCTCACTGGCCCACAACTATGAAGCCAAATCATTTATGACAGCTTAGATAAATATTAATGCACATGCCCTTGCATTTGCACACACTGCTATCAATCTAGTGTGAATGCTCCGGCTGAAAGAGGAAAAAAAGGTCCCAAAAAATAATATGTGAGAGTTGGTTCTTGCTTCAACCACAGGGTGGCCTGAGTCTGAGTCTGAGGGTGCACAGGAAGTGGGAACGGATGAAGAGTGTGACAGGGGAGGGACGTAAAATCACAAAAAAAGATAGAGTGACACTAATAGTGTGGAACCTCCTTCAGTCACATGTTTACAACCAGGTTGAGCTGTTAGCTTTGCACCAGCTAATGCACACTGGGTTAGCTGCTATTTTTAAAGCAGGGTTCTTTCTACTGATATCAAGTGAAGCATTAATTCACATGTGTGAAAATCATGGAACGGGGGCCAAATCCGGCCCTTTGGAGAAAGTCAAAATGACAGAGAAAACACAAATCATTGCGTAAATGAAACTTAGCAATATTTTCATGTTAAACTGTTACAAAATCCTTCAATTTTCTTCAAATTATTCCATAATATTTCCCTTAATTAAATAGAAATTGGTCCTAAAATCTAGGAAATATAAAGTGAAGCTCCTGCCGGGACTGATATCTGTCACTCTTTGCTTGGATAACGTCAGTTTCTTACATGTTTTGTATTTTATGTATGCGTAGAAGTGCAAACTAGGGCACAATTTCTTTATTTATTTGTTTATTTGTTCATTGGGTCCCCATTAGCTTCCACCGTGGTGGTTGCTAATCTTCCTGGGGTCCATAAAAATGATTCTAGTACATAAAAGAACAGAAAAAATAAAGAAAATATACAGAAATATTGCATAAAAAGGTACATCAAGACACATTTTCAATACACCAACAAATACATTAAAAAATATATGATATTTACATTAAGATTGGTGAAAATATGATTTTTATATGCGTGAAGTTGACATGTCTTTCAAGTCCTGAGGCAATTTGTTAATAATAATGTTAAAATGACTGGTTTTCCTGCATAAAATCTGTGGCCCACTTGAGATCAAAGAGCTCCGTATTTGGCCCCTGAACTAAAATGAGTTTGACACCCCTGAGTTGATGTTTTCATACCTGTAAGCTTGCATTTAGTGCAGTCCCATAGCCCAGACTGGAGGGCAGGTTCTTGACAAGTGATGGGCTTCTATGGAATGCAAAAACAAAGCAAAATAATACATTTAACTTCTTGTTGACAAAGTGTATTTAATAAAACGTTAAAAAGAATTTAAAAAAAAAGACTATTATAATGATAGTATAAAATGTGAGCAGAGTCTGCGTGTTGTTGACCTACCCTGTGATCTTCTGTGACCTGCGTTTCTGGTACTCCATCTCATCTACCGTCCACACCGCCCCCTTCACGTTCTCTACGCGCACAAAGCACTTGTGCAGGCTGAGGTTGTGGCGAACGGCGTTCTGTGGAGAGATGTGACAAAACTGGTCAGAGCGAGTCAAACTGAATCACTCGCCTTCATTATCCATCAAGAAAGACGAAAAAAAAAAAAAACGAGCCGAGAAATAGATTTTTTTTCTTTTTTGCATTTTAAAGAAATTCTTAACATTCACGCGCCATTGATTTAATTAGTAAAAATTGAGTGAGAGCGAATGCTCTTACAAGTCCTGCACACAGTACATATCAATCAGCGTAAGTAGGCTAAAAAGAGGTAATCAGCATAGCGAATGGCTTATATGGTGGTGACAGAAGTGGTAATGCTGGCCTTGATAATGGTGGTGTCAGGAACTCTTCTAGCTCCAGAAAAGCGTTGCTCTTAATGGACACGTTGCTTTCAACATGACAGCATAGGATGAAAGAGGAACGTCAGGAATCAGGGTTTGTTTCGCTCACATTTAAGAAGGATTATCCTAAAAATCTATGTGTCCAAATATTCTCCGTCTGCTGTTGAATGGGTGCTTGCATGACACGGGGGGCTGCACTAAACGATCACAGCAAACTATGAAATTAAAACATTATACATCTTTATGAAAAGACCAAGACGTTTTTCATGAAACGCTTAAATAAGACAAAATTGCAGGAAAAAGCCTGTTAAATGAATACGACTATAATTAAAGCACTCTACAAATAATAAGCTTGGCTTTAATATCTGTGCATCTCATATTTATCATGTCCCTCAGCTCGCTGTGTACAGCTCTGTCTCCACGAAAAAGGGATTCAGAATAAAAAAAAATAAAAAAAACTCATAAGCAGATCTCGCATCTGACCTGAAAATCCCAGGATTTGATTGATCTTAATGCCCATGGCTCTGAATATGATAATTTTAATATTAATGAGCAAATGAGCAGTTTTATTATGCATGCTATATAGTTAGAACTAATAAGCTTCTGGGTGAGAGAAAAGAGAGAGAAAGGGAAAGTGGGGTGCGGTGGGGAGGACGGGTCTGTCTGATGAGACCAAGATGAGATATTAAACTACCTTTCATTTCTTTCTTTTTCTTTTTTGTCTTCTTCTCCTTTTTAGAAACATAATCTAGACATTTGTTCAAAAAAAAAAAAAAAAAAAAAAAGACAAAGCAGACCCTGATCAATGTGCCTCAGTTTATCAGTTTCCAAAGGGATCTGAGCAGCTGTGGATGTATTTCCAGTGAACCATTACAGTCAATTTAAAATTGTGCGTATTTGTGCTGATGCTCGATTTGTTTTTGACCTGAACACAAGTCCTGACGTTATCACACAGTCAAACACGCCACACACTGTTTTGGAAAAGGTCACCCATTTATTTATGTTTTTTTTGTGTGTGTGTGTGTGTGTGTGTGTGTGTGCCCTCCTGATTTGGTGATCACACGCCCATGTGCTCATTAGCATCCCAAATCCAAATTAATTCACTTTGCTAAATCTAGCACTGTCACATGTCTTGCATACTGATGAGCGGCTGCTCGGGCTTTTCCCTCCAGTCCTTTTTCAGCGCAGCCACAAAGGCTAAAGGCAAAGCTAATGGCTGATGCGCTGGGGGCCGCGAGGGATAAAACACCAGAGACGCACAGCGAGAAAATTCTTTATCAGCAGACAAACACGCTTCTGCTTTTTCAACATGTGCAGACAGAAGGCCTTTAAAAAAAAAAAAAAGCCATCTTTGTGCGAGCAGACGGGACAATAAAGTTGTAAGGACTAGTATAAAAAAATCATCCTTTGTGTTTCTTTAACACAGTGTTTTTCAACCTTGGGGTCGGGACCCCATGTGGGGAAGCCTGGAGTTTAAATAGGGTCGCCTGAATTTTCTAAAAAATGAAAATACATTTGTGAAAAATTGTACTTTTTTTTTTTTCTTTAATTAAAACAACACAATCTTAAACAACTGTATTCTTTACTTTCTCTTTGTCAAATATAAATCTAGTTCACATTAAATGCAGTAAAAAATAAATAAAATCTAATACAGTAAAACAAACATGATCAAAAACTAATTCTCAAAAAAAATGTCTTTGGGGTCGCCAGAAATTCTTGAAATCAAAATGGGGTCACGATCCAAAAAAGGTTGGGAAATGGATCAAAATTCATATCTTGATATGTTTTCTAAAAAAATGGTAATATGTCAATATTTTTAAGTCAATAAAGTCTTACCAGTAAGACAATTCTGGGTTAAATTTGCTGATGGAAAATGCCACACAGGCACATTCATCTCTTGCTTTTTCTCCTATAAGGGACAGCACGTGTGAGTGAGTTCTGTAGTGTGGCTTGTTTAGGAGTTGGTCATGGTTAGGATGTACTCAGCAATCCATCAAAATGTGCTTTTCATGCTGTTCTCAGAAGTAACGACAGCAGCGACTCGTAAAACTAGTATTTTTATACAAAACAAGCTATAAAATATCAATATAGGCGATTTTCTATATCTTGAATCTCGATATATTGCCCAGGCCTATTGGGAACCACTGCTTTAACCCATTCTGGAGACACAATTTCTATGTTTGCTTATGTACAGATTACACAGATATGTTTAACAATCCTGTTTCCTCCTAATTAACCAGTGATATGCAGGAGAAGGTGGATTCGGGACCAGGAAGAGGAGGAGGTGCATCTCTTAACAAAAGGTGCTGATGATGGAGTGGCTGCCGTATAATTAGTGCGTCAGAGACCTCTCCTCTCTCTTGCCAAGCCTCCGCTATTAATTGCACCGAATTAGAAAACGATATCTGGAAGAGAATAACTCTTGGAGCTGTCATTTCCAAACAGAGAAGGCCCAAATGAGGGGGAAAAAATAAATAAAGACCAAGAATGGAATCTATTCAGAAGAAAGGTTAACAGGAAGGGGAGAGGAGCGCTAACCGTGTCGAGCTGAATAAATACACATGAAGGGGAGAGGGTTTGCATGGAGGGTTGTGTGTAGTGTAGTCGTGTGCGTGGAGGTTACCTTCCAAGTTGCAGCGTTGCGTCTGAAGTAGGCAAACGTGCGCGTGAACCAGCTGTATATTTCATTGAGTGTTAACTGCATGTCGGCAGAGTCCATGATAGCCTGAAATGAGACGAGAAAATAAAAGCTTACTAACAGAGAATGAGAGGGAAGAGGGGAGGGGGGTGGGGGGGAGAAAGGGCAATTAATTCTAATCTAATCAAGAAAAGTTAATTTATTTCCCACTCACCTGTCTTATGAGGGTTGCATAAGTAAATGGTGGTCTGACATCTGCATTCTTATAAAACTCGTAGTTTGGGGCAATCTCTGGAAAAATAAATACTGTGTCACCACCTGAAATAATTGGTAAATTTGATTTCTTTAGAAATTGCATGTACTGAGAATTTCATCAAATTAGGGAGGGGGGGGGGGGATGTCAAAAAGAGGGGAGGGGGGAGAGAAAAAAAGGGGAGGGGATGGGGTGGGGACACACACATCAAATCAGCATTTTCCATGTCTAACAAAATGCATTTTTAATTAATCTCTCTCGTGAGGGATCTTAAACACTAATACATCCATAAAATGAGATCCATGTAGTTAGTCGAGGCTGAGGTTGAATAATTTATGTTTCTTCACTCTAAACACCGAATGTAAACAAAAACATCAAAGGCGGACCGTTTAAAATGCAAAACATAAGACACGAAATGTCTTAATGTGATAAATATTATATTTCTCAGCCATTATTTGAACTTAATTAACAGCCATGTAATATTCATGCACAGTGGGGAAGTTCTTGTCTATTTACATCCAGAGTGATTAAACACACACTCGCTGCAGAGACTGTTGGAATGCGTATGTGTGTGTGTGTGTGTCATTGCACATGGATGGAAAAAAGTGTGAATGCACTATCGTGTGTGTGAGGCAGTGTGGTCTAAGTAATATCAGGGTTCTCGCCAGGGCTCTTGAGCGTAGGGGTCCCCTATGGTGTCAGTTTGAACCCCTAGGGAGTGGTGCCGCCCACTGCGGTGTGTTTCGACCAGCGTTTTCTGTTGTTTGCGACACTAATCGTCCATAACAGTCCCAATATTACTACGGGTCCCACATAATACCTCATTTAAATTTGAAAAGCGCGTCTTCGAATTGTTTTTTAGAATAAAATGGTATTTCTTGTCTATACAGTGTCTGGGTATTTATTTGAGGAGGACCTATACTAAGCATGAGTAACTCTCTATCTATACATTCATCATGATCCTTCACCAAGTCAACAAATAACTTAGCTTTGAAGTGAAGCAGTAACAAAGAAAGTAAAAAAAACACTTTAGCTTTACAAAATTTGGTCATCAGAGGGTCATAAATTTCAAAATTTTCTGGAGGATGCGCTTGGACACCCCTACAAAGCTTGTGTACCTCGCGATCATCCTACGTTGTGAAAAATTCCTGAAGAAAACCCTGAATATCAATCACCAATTACTTGCAGTGGAGGTAAATTAGGACAAAAACAGCCTGTGTGTGTCTAAAAGTGTAGTGCTGAGTAGTTGGTCCTACCTGAGGACAAAGACATGGAGTATTTATCCGAGTGGCGTCTGCGCATGGCCCCCATGCTGGGGACGTTAGCTCCTCCCAGCACCGACGGCACCTGGGGCATGGCAGCCATGGGTGTGATGGGTGCCGTCGGCGTGGTGGGTGTCTGAGGTAAGTTTGGGGGTGATGTAGAAGGCAGGTTCTTGGACATGGTAACACTGGACACCAGGTTTAGCTACGTGGGGAAAAACACAGAGATTGGTTAGTGAAGGGGGATGAGGGGGCGGCGGAGGCATTATTTTTGCGGTATGTCTGACGGAGCAGAGTGTCTCCTCCTCTCCTCTCCAACACAGCTGTGTTTCCACTAACAAGGCTTGTGAAGAGGAGCCAGCCCATCTCCACTAATTACAACCACCAAATTGTATCATAAGATTTCTAATTAGAACATGCTGTTCAAGATTATCTAACCATCAGCCTCCGTGTTATCCGGCTCCAATCTCTCTTTATCTCTCTATTTATCACAAACTCATCGCTGGCCTCCCACTCCCTTCATCCGCCGCTTGAGAAATACCCATATTCTTTAAGAAAACCAGCTTTAAGCTGATGTAATATTTCCAACACGTGTTGTATGACCTTACCCAAACATGTGACCAAAAACACAAATTGCTATGCAATATTAACAGAGCAAAAGTCTATCTGTGCCAAATATGGACCATTTTGATCTCAATTGGGCTGCAGATTTTCAGGTGGGAAACAGAACATTTTTAACATCATTGTGACCTAGTTTTTAATATCAGTCTTTACTTAAAAAATTCCTGATTTTGTTAACAATTTTTGTGTAATTTAGAAGAATTTTTTGGAATTTGTTTGTGAGAAATTGCAAGATTTGTGCAAAAATCAAGAGTTCTCACCACAACTTGCAATAAAAATGACTGCGTTCATGTGATATAAACAAAGGAAAACGGCAAGCCTCTAAAATATTGTAGAGTTTCATTAAATTGGTGAATTTGAAATATCTACATCTAGATTATTTGGTCATTTACACAATAATTAATGCTTTGTCATTTTTACTGTCTTCAGTGGGCCGAATTGGATCCTCTAAAGGGCTGGACTTGGCCCACGGGCCTTGAGTTTGATACATGCTCTAAATAAATGATGTGGACAAACTCAACATATTCCTTGCTTACTGTTTGTTCAACCTTCAGTGTGAAAATTAGAACGTATCTGAATGGAGATGGCCTGTCCAGGCGGTTTGTGCTCTCAATCTTCTCCTCCTCGGTCATTAGAGGCGAAAGCTACCTACCACTGGCTTGAATGCCAACTACGCCCACTAATCGTCCAGCTTTTTCACCATCTTCACATTTGCTTCCCAAATCTCATGTGAGAGACACTAACTGACTGAAAAATTCCTAACTGACCTTTTAGTCTCAGTGCCAATTTAACTGGAATGGTAATGACATCGTTGCATATTCAAACCAAATTGCTTTAATTGTGAGTCCACGAGTGGAATGCATCCGTTGCAAAAGTGTTGAATTAAAACCGACTTGAAAGATGGAAGGCAACGAGGGCGCTGAGAGATGGAGGGAGAAGGTAGCGGCAGTCATTTGTGGCATGTGTTGATAAATACAGTAAAATGTCAAGTTTAAAGGAAGGTGGAAGTAGAGGATTTCAGATAATAATTACGTGCCCACTTAGCTGTAATGAGCTGTTCTAGTGTGGGGACGGGATGAGAGCTGTTTGCCTAAACAGACTTCTGCTGAGGGGGGAGAAAGAGGAGGATGGAAAACTACGTCATAACGTGTTTTGTTTTCTCCAAGAGATAGAAATCATTAACTGCTGCACATTGAGTTTTTGTGATGTTTATGTTTTTCACATATAGGCTATAAACTATAGTAGACAAGTTCTAAACAAATAATCAATATTTTTTTCGTGAAAAGTTTGTATTGGAGGATGCAAAGAAAAATATTTTTAAGAAAATAAAAATATATATATTTTTTTAATATCTCATTAATTATCGAAAATTAAAAGCTACTTTTAAAAAATTATAGAAAACAATGATACAACCATTCATGCAAAACCTACACTCGGTGTGTCTAGGTTAAATTGGTAGAGAGGAAATGTATACTTCTACTACTTAGGCCAATAACTCAGGAATAAGCGTTGGTCATTGACAACACTCCATTATTGCACCGTGGTCTGGACTTTCTGCTGGATGTCTGACCAGTAGGTTTCCTTCACCTTGATCTCAGACTCAGGGTTTCTTTTTCTTTTCCCCTGAGGGTCCCAGGTCAGGGATTGGTGTGTGGTCTTGGGTGCTGGCTTCCTAAAGGTGTGTCCAATCCCACCCCATTACCTCCGCAGAATCTACTGGGCCACTGGTTCTTCTTCTGTTTGTTGCCGTAGATCTTCATAATAGATCTTCTCCGGCCATCTGATTTTAAAGATTTGCCTCAGACAGGTGTAAATGATGGTCTGATTTTCTGTTCTGTTGTCTTGATAATTCTCCGCATCACAGACATAAAGCAGTACCAACTTCATACTAATTTCTCTTGAGGTCATGAGCCTCGTGTCTTGCCTATCCTAGCTGCGACATCTTGGTCAATGTCCCACTGCTTGTCAGCCACACTTCTCAAGTAGACAAATAAATCTACTCTTCTGATGAGTTCTCCAGCTCCTGTGAATGGAGTACTAACTGTGGTGTTGACCTTTTTCAGTTTTGTCTTCTATTTGTTGATCTTCATTCCTGTTCATGCTGATATTATCTCAAGGTGGGTGGTCTTGTCCTGCATCTGCGTGTGATTGTGGGACAGCAGTGCCAGATCACCAGCAAAGTAGAGGGTATCCAGCTGTGTCCAGAGTGTCCACTGTATCGCATTGTTTCTGCTTGATATTAAGATCATGACCTAGTCAATGACCAGGAGGAATGGGAGGGGGGACAGCAGATCTCCCTGCCACACTCCAGTCTTCACCTAAAAACTGTCTGACAACTGGCCTGCATGGGCAACCCTGTAGCTCATATCCTGATAATTACACTGGATGAGAGAGATGATCCTCTCTGGAATTCCTTAATGCCTGAGTAGTTTCTACGGGATCTTTCTGTCTAGGCTATCAAAGGACTTTTCATAGTCAATGAAGTTCATGTAAAGGTGAGGTCCACTGCGAGGACTGCTGATAATGATCCAGAGACTGATCCGCAAAGGATCTGTTCTGCTGGTCTCGAGCTACACCAGCAGTAGCAAAAGCTCCTGGTAGGGTCACCCTAGTTGAGACCCAAGAGTAGAGGCCAGACTTATGTAGACCAACTTTCCCAGAGGATAACTGGGTTTACGTGGAGCTAACACCTGGACATTAGCCATAAGTTAGTTGAAGCTGGACATCTCATACTTATACATTTTTCATTTTGGTGGAAATTATCTTCGTATTGTCCTTTGTGAATAAAAAATGACATAAAACGTGTGTGTCTAAGACTTCTGATCTGAGATACCCTAAACAGGAAAAGTATAGGTGCGTTTTTCAACATATTCTCTGTGCCTTTTAAAGCCACAAATGAAAAACACACAACAAGAGACAGAACGTCTTAGTGGGAGTGTTTGCAAATCTCTAGTCATTGGAGTCAACATTTGTCAAACACTGGCTTACTACACAATGAACGGACACATCCAAATACACACTTAATGTTGGAAAAAAGTGGTAAAGGATGAGACAAAAAATGCATTTTGGGATTTTTATTCATTAAGAATGAAGTTCAAATCAGGGAGGAAATGGGGTAAATTTAGAGTGTGTTTTTTTACACAGGCAATGGTTGTTTATAGGATTCACCAAAAACAACTTCAGACTTAAAGTAACCTTTTTAAATCAAAAATCAGTTACGATGTTGTACTTCCAATTTCAATAAAATTAAATTCAATGACTGTTTTTCATTTTCTCAGATTTGTTGATACATTTGTCCACATGCAGATGCCTCTCCTCCAAATGCGAGAAAGCCCGAAAACTGAAGACTTAACTGTTCATTTAGGAATTCTGTATAACGTGCCCCACCATCAAATGCAATTAGCTGCTCTTTCATGTGTGCTTTATGTAATGCAATACTTCATTAACATCATTCATTCATATTCAGGCATGGATTATAGCTTACAAATGCTTTATTGGACAAGATGGAACCAAGCTGCTGGAGTTTTGATGATTAAAAAAAATGTTACAGCTGAAAAGAGAGCGAGAGGGAGAAAGAGAGAAAGAGATTGAATTATATAAAAGAGTTTGATTCCTGATGGAATTATGGGATAATTATGCTATCATGTGATAAGAGGTGATGAGCAGAATTATTCGATTGAAAGCAAGCTCTTACTAAGCAGCAGAAACACGCGAATAATATTTTGCTCTGTGATGTTCGAATGTGTGTCAAAATTTGGCCAAACAATGTTTGCAGAAACCGATACGCATGAAATTCTCTTTAAACATCAGATGAAATGAAAGCGATGAAATCACAACTTTCTAATGGAAAAGTAAAATGAGAAAAATAAAAGAAAATGTCACACTTTTCCTTCTTCTATGACCCCTTGTAAGTTTTATTCTCTCTGCAGTCAATTTCAGCTTCACTATTTATGTCAACATTGTCGTATCTGCGGCAGTCGGCTGTAATTTGCAGGTGTTTTGTTGTTAAAATGACACATCTACTTCTCTTTCGTTCCACTTTGGAGTGGCACTGTGGCCACTGAGACAAACGGTCATCAGCAGCCAACAAGTTGTTTTGGCCGTTAGATCTATCACAATGAAATAACCCTGTATTTTAGCTGAGGACTCCACCGCCTGGCCATCTAATACACTCCCAAACTCCAATGTCCTCTAGCAGGCGGCCAATAACTGTCGAGAAGCAGATGTAACTCAGTATTTCAAAATCCCATTCCCTGATCGCTCATCTTCAGTGGCACACCCACGTCGTTTAAACTGTTCATTTTGTGTGTGTGTGTGTGTGTGGCTGCCTGATTCATGGCCTGAGCCTGTTTATGGCAGCGCCGAGACCAATATGCACTTACTGGTTTGGGAGATGACTTGGGTTCTGAGGGCCTCATGTGTAAGTGGGCCATCATCGCCTGGAGACGCTCACGTTCTTTAGAAAGCTGTTGAGAAAGAAGGAGGAGAGGAGAGTGCATTAGAGTAGATTAGAGAAGACGGAGGAAGAAAGAGAGAGGTGAAGTCAGAAGGAAGAAAGGAGGGAAAGGAGGCCGCTAGCATGAATATGTGAATCTAGGGAGACAGGGGTGCAGACAGGTCAGGCTAAACAAATAGCATTTCATCTTTTTGTCAATAGCAGAATTTAGGTCAGCAAGGCTCTGACAGTAACAAGCTAGTTAGGCCATAAATTAGGTGCTTCTAAGTGTCTGCTCAAAGTCCTGTGGACACTGTTAAGGGGATGGAGCCGACCAGCAGCTGCCGAGAGGTGAAGAGGTCTTCCAAACAGAGTTCCAGGCATATCCCCGCCTCTCTGGTCCCGTTAGTTGGCCCCAGCCTACACCTATCATCAATCTAATTCACAAGGAGTGACAGGGACTGGTCCGCATGAAAGGCTGATCTCCCCACAACCCAATGCCCCTGAATATATACACACAAGGATCAAACACACAGGGGGGAACAGACAAGCTCGAGGGTGCACATGGACATGAGCTGGACCTCATTACTAGTGAAGGCTTCTGGGAGGAAGAAAAAGAAGATGGGAAGAGAGGAAAGCAGGAGGAAATCATTGCTGTAACCACTGTATAGTAATCTTTGCGTTTGCAATAGAAAAAAAACACACACAAGAAAATGATAAAGAAAACAGCAAAACCCCTATTTCAATCCTCACACATCAGTCTGACTTTTTATCAGACCACAAAATGACTGTGTGGGAGGAAACGCGTTGTCACGGACAAAGTTACTATTGTGTGCCTTTTATATGGAGTATTCACCAATTACTCATCAATCGCTCACACTTTTAGGACGAATTAAGACCATTTTAGTGGAATCATTGAAGCAGAAAGAAGCCAATGTTTCTGACAGTTTGGAGAATGTTTTTGGAGGGAGGAGCAGCAGTGCTGAGTAATAACGTCGCTCAATCAGCGCTCTCATTATCTAGCCAGCATGACTTCTTAATAAGGTCACGCTCCACCTACTGAAAATAGTTCCCTCCTTTTGAGCTTTCTTCAGGTGCAAAGTGCAGTTAATTAACACAGCCGAGTGGGAGAGATGCGCTCGCTATTAATTGGAAAGAAAAAGGAAAGGGGGGGGGAGAAAGAAGTGGAAATAAAGCACATGCTTAATTCAATTAAAACAGCCATAATGGCTTTGGTTGTAAAGCCTGAGGATTTCTTTGTTTAGTGGCTTTGTTGAATTCAGCAGGTCCTGCTTGTACAGGAGACCACAATGTGGCTTTTCTCTCCAAACTTTCAGAACATGAAGTCTGAAAGGTGGAGGATTTACGATACAGTAAGACATGGGAACAAAAAAGAGAAGGAAGAAGAATTCCAACTTCTCATTGACTATAGTTTATTTTTGTTCTTTTACTGTCAGATCTAGAACTTACTTGTATTTCCAGCTGCTGGACAACTTGCATCTGGACTCGACACTGGGCTGTGCTCCGGTCATCCAGGGCATGCTCATTGTTTAGATGCCTGTTGGTGTTTAAAAAGGAAAAGACAGGCGGTCACAACATTGAATAATCTGCAAAAAACCCACAAATTACAGTATCAACTTCACTGCTGCTTAGTTTCAATGCTAATATTTCTACAGGGACAATTATCTATAGGATCCTGATAGAAAGCATTGTTCTGCCGTGAAACGAAGTAATTAAAAGTAACATGACAATGTTTAACATGACAATGGGCTGTGCCAGTTTAGATGGCCAAGTCCAGTGCCACTGCCAGCGACGCTTTACACGGAGAATAAAAGATGCTGGCCCAGCAGAACGGCTTTGTCTGCTCCGTTTACAGAAAACAATACACACGATTTAACACCACCAACATTTGACACACAAAAGCAGCGCTTCACTTGCAAGAGCATTATCCGCCGCAGACATATTAATTGCATTTGGGGTGTTCGCCTCATTTAAAGGGAAGAAGGCAGCCAGAGAGCAAAAAAAAAAAAAAAAAAAAAAAAAAAAAAACAGTCAATGAGGGATTTTTGTCTTGATTAGATTTCTTCTGTGGGACACAATAGCTCCACCATTAGGATAAGCTTTTATTCCAGCTGAAGCACCACCCAAACACACATTTTATCAACACACTAAAAAAAAGAGGCAAAAATATGTTTTTTCTTTAAGTGTTGTGATGCTGTAAATGAGCCTCTATCTCGATGATGATTGGTGAACCACTTACAAAGAAAGCTTTGAGGAGAAACGGTTATGAAATGCCAGAACCTGCCACTTTATCTCCAGTAATTATAGGTTAGCTTGCAGCGCCTTCAACGATCATTTACAACACAGCTCCTGTGCATTAGACTAGGGTGCACTAAATATCTCTCACCCTCTGCATTTACCTTCATCTCTAAACAACAAACTCACACAAACACTGATTGTGGACAAATGCGCACACTGAATGTGTGCACAACCACACAACATAGGACTGTTATTTTTTTACTTGCCAGCATTTGTATTTACAATAATTCTGCATCTACTTATACTTTAAACCAGTGGTTCTCAAACTTTTTTGGCTCAGGTATCCCCTTATGTCCGACTACAACATTTTGCTCAGGATTCTGTGAAATAATTGAATGAATGAGTGATGACACACATTTTATTTTGTAAATAAGTGGAATGAAACAGTATTTAGTGCCTCCTGAATAGATTTATTTGTATAGATTTAATCATTTCCTTCATATCCCGCCTGATGTGGGACCAAACTGACCCTTGTATTCTGTTGTTCCAATCAAGAGCATTTCTATAACCATTTGTTTATTTATTTGGTGTCATTTTGTGTATTTTGTTGTTGTTCGTCTGTTCTTTTTTATTATTCAGTAAATTTGTGTGTTGTTGGTATTATTTAACTTATTCTCTTAATCAGTTTGCGTGTTTATGGTGTCGTTTGGTTGTTTCTTATGTGGTTTTGTATGTTTCTCTGTTATTTTTGTGTATTTTGTAGCAATCTTGTGTATTTTTCCTCTCAATTAAAGTGTCTTTCTTGTTGTTTTTGTGTGTTGTTGGTATTATTTAAATTATTCTCTCTCAGTGTGTGTGTTTCTGGTGTCGATTGGTTGTTTCCTATGTGGTTTTGTATGTTTATCAGTTATTTTTGCGTATTTTGTAGCAATCTTGTGTATTTTTCCTCTCAATTAAAGTGTCTTTCTTGTTGTTTTTGTGTGTTGTTGGTATTATTTAAACTATTCTCTCTCAGTGTGTGTGTTTCTGGTGTCGATTGGTTGTTTCTTATGTGGTTTTGTATGTTTATCAGTTATTTTTGTGTATTTTGTAGCAATCTTGTGTATTTTTCTCTTATTTAGTGTGCCTTTGTTGTCGTTTTGTGTGTTGCTGGTAATAATAAGTATTTTTCTCTCTTCGTGCATGTGTTTTTGGTGTCGTTTTCTGAGTTGCTGGTAATATTTAGTATGATTATCAATTTCAACTAAAAAAAAACATAAAACCTAATTTTTAATGCTTTCATTTGTAAATTTTCTTCGCTCTCTCTCTCTCAAGTACCCCCTATAGTGCCATCGCGTATCCCCATGTGAGAAACACTGCTTTAAGCAATATTTTTGCTGGAATGCTCCCATTTCTTCTGTATAAATACAGAGTGAGGTGGTAATATTAGAGGGAGGGTGAGGAGAGGTATGAATGAATGAGGGACGGGAGAGAGAGAGAAAGAAAGAGAGAAGGGAGGGACGAGCTGGTGGATTTCTCCAACCAGCCCTGTGCCTAATTGCTGTTTCAGAATGCGCATGCAAAAAAGGGGGGCATTTCATTAATCATTTAATCACGTCCCTCACAGGATGAGGGAACTAATGTTGCAAATACCCTTTTCATTTCACTGCCCATAATGCTATCTTATGCACTTGATGTATGGCGTGTGTCATGAATTACAGCTGCTTCAGAAGCTCGGAGCGCCGCCGCTCGTCGTCCCTGAAGATACCTCAATGTAAAAGCCATAAAAAGAATGTGTGAGTGGGTGGGTGGGGGGTGGGGGGGACCTTTAGTACGACTACCACCTATTGATGAGCAGCTTGTTTCTCTTATTGTTTATCAGCGTTGGAGTGTTTGTGTGTGTCTCTGTATGTGTCTCTGTGTGTCTCTCTCTGTGTGTATGTGTGTCTCTCTCTCTCTCTCTGTGTGTGTGTGTGTGTGTGTGTGTGAGTGGGGGAAGGCCTTGTGATGGCCTTCCAGTTACATCAGTCCTTCCAGCGATTCCCGCTCATCAAGGTGATTACATGAACTTTACTACATACATTTATGAAATATTCAAATGGGCTGCATGTCCTTCTGAGCATTAATGACACACAAAGACAGCAAAGGGAGGAGGGGGAAACACACACACACACACACACACACGCACACACACAGATGAGCAGATGGAAAAAAGAAAAATGAACAAAGACCTCATGTCCTAAAATATGGCACCCATTCTACTTCAGAGTCTTCAAGCATAAAACAAACCATTTTACAATTATTCATGTACGCCATTGTCTTGAGTTTATTTTTCTTTCACACATGATAACTGAGATGTTTGAACTCCATTGACTTTTATTCAGCCAAATTACCAGAAAATCCAAATACGTTGAGTAAATCAGCCGCAGATAAGACTGATTGTATATGTTTTGTCCAGGTTTTAAGAAATTGAGCCCGGCAGTGGAAGATGCATATCTTAAAAACCCGTCTGCTTGGCAGCTGTTTATGTTGTTCAAGACTGATTCGAGAGGAGCATTGATTTCTGCCTTGGAGAAAAAGCGTGTGATGAGGGCCTTCAGAGAGCAGGAAAGAATGAACAAAGACAGAGATTGAGAGATATGGCAAAGATAAAGCAATCAAAGCAAATAAAGCTGACAAAAAGACTAATAAACAGAGGGCAAGAGAGGGTTGAGACACAGCTGTTGTTTTTCTAACTCAGAGATAAAGATTTGGCTTTTTTTTATTTTTCTTCTTCTTATTGGATCCTGCAGTTTCTTTTTTTCTTGCAAAGTAAAGGGAACAAAACATCTCCAAGCTTTTGTCCAGAACTGCACACATGAATATGCAGAGACCATCAACGTGCACTAAGGGCCTAATAATCATGCAGAGAAAGAGTGTGCGTTAAAAATGCATCAGACATTTGGAAAAATAGAATTTAGCTGCATGTCCTCTGCTATGTTTTTTAATTCAGAATTAACTATTCGGAATTATATCACTCAGAAATAAAGTATTCTGCTTCATGCTTACATGTAAATAGTAATTCTGAATTGAGGTTTACATGGAAAACGTGTATTTGACTTTATTCAATTCCGTTTTAGGTCTGATGGTTGGAAGGGTTCTGATTGGACGGGGCGAACGCGACGTATTCACGTCAACCTTTTCTTTTCATCTACAACAGCAAACCACATAATAAGTACTATTTTCACTTTTATTTTGATTAAAGTTTTGATGCAGCAGCTTGACAATAACATACTGTTTCACTTAAGTTTGCTGAGGAGAATACGGATGGAAATTGGCATTTAGCTAAATGTATTATTAAATAAATAGTCCAACGCTTGCTTCGGGCGGCTATCTTGGATTATGTCGTCACCATTGCATCATCGTGACAGGACGAGCAAGCGCATGCGGAATAAACCAGCCATTTACTTCCTGCGGCAGCTGAAGAAGTTCAGTCTGCCCACAAAGATGATGGTGAACTTCTACAGCTCCATCATCCAGTCCATCCTCTGCTCCTCCATCACCATCTGGTACGCTGCAGCTACGGCCAAGGACAAGGCCAGACTGCAGCGTATCATCCACTCTGCAGAGAAGGTCATCGGCTGCAATCTGCCCTCCCTCCAGGACCTGTACGCCTCCAGGATTTTGAGGCGTGCAGGAAAGATTGTGGCTGACCCCTCCCACCCCGGTCATAAACTGTATCAATCTGTCCCTTCTGGAAGGAGATTTCGGTCCATCAGGACCAGAACCTCCAGACACAAAAACAGCTTCTTTCCCTCTGCCACCATCCACATGAACACACCCCAAGTCACCCACTGAACCCCCCCCCCCACCCGATCACCACCTCCATGATGACATTATCTGCTGCACTGTGTATATGTTTATATTTATCCTATTTATTCTTTATTCTCTATCTATCCTTTATTTATCCCTCATCCTTTATATTTATCATTATTATTATTATTATTGTTGCTAGGTTGTTCTTTGTTTTTTATTTTTGTTGTTGTTTGTTTTGTGCACCAACTACCAAGACAAATTCCTTGTACTGTCCTTAAAACTGTACATGGCCATTAAAAACATTTCTGATTCTGATTTACTTCAGATTTAAGTTGAATTCAGAATGGCCAATTTCATTTGGAAATAGGTGTTTACAAGGTGACTTAACTTTTATTCTGAATGAAAGGGGAATTAAAGCTCTCATGTAAACGTGGCCAATGTGTGTATGTGTTCATCACAGAAAGACAAATACTCCTCCTTGTGGCTTTAATTAGCCTTGAGTTACAGCCACCAACATTGAGGTTAGCTGCCGATTTAGCATGGATCCTGCTTTCTGCCACAGCTGTAAAGAGACGGACTACATGTGGAGAGCAGAAAGCTGTGTTTGTGTGCAGGTTAATCAGGCTCACTTAAAGGTCATAAGCTTGAAGTCTTTGATGTTTTGGAGGAAAATAAAAACTAAGTGGATGTGTTGATGCCTAAAAGACGTCATCTGATCAGTGCCGGCAATGATGTGGGGAAAAAAAACTGCAGTGATCAAAGAGGAAGTTTTGACATCACAGTTAAACAAATATATTTTTAGGACTTAATTGCATCGCTTTTGTTTATTCAAAAAAGAAAAAAAAAGACTAAAAAAGATTCAGCATTGATGCTTATCCTTTTTTTCCCCCCCAACAACACAAACACCTACACAGAAACTGCAGAACCCACCCCTGAAGTAACATCCCCCCTCCTGACATTTTTTTTTCATTATAAACATCACAGAGCTAATTCAGGGTGCCAGCCACCTTGCGGCTACCTTTCCCAGGTTAGAACACTTAAAAGCACGCTGAGAAGCTATTAAATGCTGATCCTGACAAGTTTCCTCATGCAACAAAACAATAGATGAGTAAAAGTGTCACCGCTGCTGAGCGGAGTTAGGAGACACCAGCTTGACTCGAGCCCCCCCTCGTTCTGTAACCCACAGCCCAAGTACCAACATCTAACCTGTCATCTAAAATCTGACACCCACTTTGTGTAACCCCTTTTAAACTATGCCTGTGTGTGTGTGCACGGGGGCGTCGGTGTCTATGCAGTCGACTGGCATCTCTGGAAAACAACAAAGCACTCCCTGTGACACCTACAATCACCGCTCCAAGGCACGCCACCAAGCAGCCATCTTTGTTTTGATGACGAGCCCGCCTCCTTTGTTGGGCGTCTGTTTTCATGTTCTGACTGGGTTCGTAAGCAAGGAGTGGAACGCAAGTCTGTTTTGTAGCAGCTAATCTTCTGCCAAACCTTACACTTCATTTTTCTCTCTTACGGTCCTCCTCACATCTTTTTGCTCATGATTTCAAACACACGAGCACACCCACCCACCCACACACAAACAGGTTTCTACAATACATCTGTGCTCTGAACCAAAGCCATTGGACACAGTATCCTCACTGCACACACAGGGCTTTGTGAGACTGTATGAAAAGGACATACAGAGCAGAGAGAAATGGACTGATGTCTTCTTTAAGTAAGTGTACTGAGGTGATAAGACGAGCTTGATAATCTGACACAGGCTTGCTTTATCATGCGCGGATCTGTTCCCAAGCTGCAAGGCAAACTGTTCAACCTGGACTAGCACGGATGTAGACCGGCCTGGGTGATGGAATGTGCTCAGCAAACCAGCTTTTCATAAGCATAACTTAAAAATAAACTATGTGAAACCTTTTTTTTAAATGACTAAGTCAACATTGTCCATTATACTTCCTCCTTCAGATGTTTTTTTTTTTCACCTTGTCTGCACATGCTGTCAACGGTCAACACTACATGTACTGCAATCTTTTCACGACAGTTATGCATGTTATATTATTGAAATGAAATAAAAACATTTATTTTATTGCGTAATTGTGACCATCACCAGCCCTCCCAAATAAAGGGTGAAAAAAACTTTATTAAGGGGAGAATATAAAGATAGAGCGCAATGATACACCTTAGTGAGGGGAAAGAAACCGGGGAGAGGGAGTCAGGGTAGGACAATGGAAGGGGTGGGGAAGAGTCGACTATTTTAAGTTGTGAGTGTGAAAACGCAGCCTAACGTGTTACCTTGTTTGTCTCTGAAAGAGCAATAAACAGTGTAATTAATGGAGCCAGTAACAAAGTAACAAAGCCTTTAGACATCTGCCTCAAATCCTACACAACCTCCACATGAAGAGATTTTTTTTTTTTTTACTATATTATTACAACTTATTACAAATGCCACAGTAGAGAAATGTAAGGTGAAAAAGACTGGATGAAACCCCTCATTTCCAGAATTTACTGTATGTGAAAAAATAAGGACATTCACAGCTTATGAAAAACAAAAGCCAGGTTATTATTTCAAAGTTAATTACAAATCTAATTAGAATATTCAAATGAAGGTGTGCGTGGTGTGTGAGAGACACAGACACAGGGAGAGAGAGAGAGAGAGAGAGAGAGAGAGAGAGAGAGAGAGAGTTTTCCAGTAAGTGGCAATGTGATAACCTGTAATCGGCAGTGCTGCAAACACCTTCTTCCTTTGATGTCCCCTCACTAACATCCAGGCAACAAAGCCGGCCAATTACAAATGAGCTAATTAACTAAATTGTTGATGGAGCATGAAGAGTTCATTCGCTCTGCCGCCTGCACCATGACAACAGTGAATTGGGGTCTTTGTTGTGGAGGTGAGTGTGCGGCCGTGCGAGTTTGCCATTAGCTTTCAATGCTCTCTCACAAACCTATCAGGGTCTTCCATGGTAGAGTGGAATATTTATATGAATCAGTGTGGGTTTGACTTCTGTATTGCTGGAGCAGAACATAGTCAACTAGCCTGTCGGGAAGGTCAAAATGTGCAATCTGAAAGGCAACAATGTTGCCATTGTTCAGCCCCTATAACCACGGAGAAAGTGGTGAGCTCTTGTTTATTTGACTGTTACAGGAATGGTGAGCAAACATCATCTGTTTCTTACTTTAAAAACTGTCCAAAGTCGTCACAGATGCTCTCACAGCCGGGCCACTTGCACACGCCGTGACCGTACAAAGGGTGGGTACCGCCAGTTTCTTCATGTAGTGAACTAGAAACAGATCAGAAAGAAAGTGTTTTAGGAAGAGGAGTGCAGGCGAAGATTGATTTCAACAAATATAATCTGAATAAGGTCAGAATAAAAAGATCAGACAAAACAAGAAAGGACTGGTGCAGGCTTTAGAGTAAACATTAAAAAAAAATATTCTGATAGACAAATCATTTCCATCTAGAGATTAATACTTTGTGTAACCATTTCCATCCCTTTTCCCACCTAATGTCATATACTGTATGTTGACCCATTATTGTCACTTTTAATCTCTTTTCAGCATATTTGATGCTATTTTTTGCCAGTTTAACCACATTCACAATTTCGCATGCCCATTATTTGCCAGTCTAAACTAAATGTGCCAATATCGACAATTTGAACCCTTTTTTTTTTTTTACCACTTTTTTTGTTTGTTTTTGGCCTCTTTAATTTGCAACTTTTAACCAATTTCTGTGGTTTTTAAAATCCCATTCCACCACATTTTCCACAATATTTTGGTCACTTTTAACCCATTTTATTGATATTATTCAGATAAATAAATAAATGTGGTTATCATAGATTCATAGAACAATGGATGATAAATTTGCTGACTTTATGGATGGGTCCCACAAATCTCTCCCCTTTACAGATGGTCCTCTCTCCACATGACTCTTTTTGAAAGTTGATGTCTGTGTTCAACTACTTTCAGGTACAGTGGGGGACCCCGGCCTCTGGCACCTTTATTTTGGGGCTGAGAAGGTTCAGAACCACTGGTTTAGGGGAAGGTCTGGGTTAGAATGCACTCAGAAATCCATCTAACTGGGCTTTTAATGCTAATCTGAGAAGTAGTGAAAGCAGCAACTCATAAACAAGTATTTCAAAACAAAATAATCGATATATAAAAAATATATATATATATATGTATATATATATAATATATACACACAGTATATATGTTGATATAGGCGATATTGTAATTTTATATATCGCCAAAATCGAAAACTCGATATATCTTGAATATTGATATACATATTTTCAAAATGGCACCCAAATAAGTTAGGACCCTGTAGAGACAGCACATCCTATTACAGATGACAGTTTAACCTTTAGGCCTGGCACTGGTGTGTGAGAATGGGGACGAGAGTGTGTGTGTGTGTGTGTGTGTGTGTGGTCTGTTGGTGCATGTGTGTGTGTGTTAGTGCTTGCAGTGCTGCTCACACAGTGTTTTACAGAGCGGGGCTTTCCCATATTGATCCACGGTATGTTGGTAAGCAGTGCTCCTGACAATATGCTTGTTCGATCATTACGAGACACCGCCGCACACCCCTCGGGACAAGGGGTGAGATAAAAAGAGAATTCTTCCTCTGCGTTTTCATTCATTTCCACTTCTCTTTTCCTCTCTGTGTACTTTCTAAAGATATCTTTTTCAAGCCTCTTTTAGTGGTACTGGAGAGATAGCATCTACTTTAAACCAATTACACAGCACTTCCACCTCCAGTGTGAGTCTCTGCTAAACCTTCATACACACACAGTAACAGACACACACAAACTGTTACCCTAAGTCCTTATTATAATATCGCCCAAGAAAAGCCTTTGAATAATGCATGGGCCAGATAGGCAGATATGTGAACAGCTTGTGTTTCAGTGCCGGGTGCATTTATAAAAGACGCCATCACAAGGATAAACATCTTGGAAACGCCACTCAAGGCATCACGTATTCTGTTTACATGACAAGCAAGCATGGAAGGTAATTTTCAAAAGAGGAGGAAAAAAAAAAAGAGAAAGCACTAAATACTTAATGTACAAGCGGGGTTAGCTTGTCATGCCTGCCAGAGATGCTTGTTGGAAGAATGCCTGCCTGCGTAGCTTCTTCTTCTTCTCCTGGCTTTTGATACCAATTCACAAGCTAAGTGTGTTCAATAACATGCACAATCCCCTGGGAGAGCAGGGCTCTTGTTTTCTTGTTTTTTTTCTAAACGCACCACAACAGCAATAAACTACTGAATAAATAAATAAGACACCTTGTTTTTCTCTGAAGTAGCTGGATTTTTGTTGCGTTTTGATGTTGAACAACTAAACACAAAAAGCATGTGTGAACTTCTCCTGAGTGTTGGTACCTCTCTCGCTCTCGTTCCCTCTCTCGCTCCCTCTCTCTTCTGTGGTTGAGGACGGGGGACTGTCCGTTGGCGATGGAATGGTGAGAGATGGGTGGGGAAGCTTTAGCTGGATTGGAGGAGGTAGTTGAGGAAGAGTTGTTGGTGGACAGGTCTAAGCCACTGCCGCCGCCCCCTCCGCCACCACAACCGGTGCCAGCGTTACTGTGGTTGCTGTGTTTGATGCCGTTGTCTTCCAAGTTGTGACCTCCGCCGCCACCGCCTCCAGTCACATCCTTCCATAGCTGCTGGATCTCTGCGGGGCTTAGGCCAGCTGAAGAAAGACGGAGAAAAATAATAACCTCATAAGCCTTTCACAGACATATGTTTCAACTTTGTACATGTTCTTCCTCAATATAACGTTTCATTGAACTTTGTCTTTTACAGCCTTGGCCTCAGCAAACAGCAGAGGTGGCAAAAGTACTAGTCTCAGTACTCAACTAAAAGTATAGACACTTGAATAAAAAAATACTGGTAAAAGTTAAAGTATTGAAGTTGCTCCCTTACTTGAGTAAAAGTAAAAAAGTACATGCTACTAAATGTACTTAAGTAAAAAAGTTAAAAGTAAAACAAATGTTTCTTCAATAATAAGACCGGGTTTTTAAACCAGCAAATTCCGTATCTTTTTAAATAACATGGAGCCAAGTTAAATCTGTTACCGTTGAACACCTGGACAATTTAGCACTCATTTATAGATACAATTTGTAAATGAAATGTTTTAAGAAAAACAAAAAGTGCAAATGCTCAATTAAACCCAGAGCAGCTTTGAGTTTAACATTTTTAAAAACTTTAAAATGTTAACCATAAAACTAAGGGACCGGCCGAACAGAAAAAAAGCTCAAACTAACACAATGTTAAATTATTAAATTTAATTATTATTTAATTAGTTATCTGGAAACTCCTTATCCCTACCTCATAACAGAGGTGACAAGCAACACAGTACAAATACATCATGACTGTATTTCAGTAGTCTTTTCTGGTTTCTGTATATTTTTTAGCCAAATTTTTACTTTTTCTCCTTACTTTTTCAAACAAAATATATGTACTTTCTACTCCTTATACATTTAAAAATTGAGCTTGTTACTTTTGAGACCTTCGAAGATGACGTCACCACGTAAAAAGACGCAAACCAACAACCACAAAGCTGGAGGAGAAGCTAGTGCTAGTCAGCTGGCTAACATGGAGGAGAAGCTAGTGCTAATCAACATGCTAACATGAAGGAGAAGCTAGTGCTAGTCAACGTGCTAACATGGAAGAGAAACTAGTGCTAGTCAACGTGCTAACATGGAAGAGAAACTAGTGCTTGTCAACATGCTAACATGGAGGAGAAGCTAGTGCGAGTCAACATGCTAACATGGAGGAGAAGCTAGTGCTAGTCAACAAGCTAACATGGAGGAAAAGCTAGTGCTAGTCAACAAGCTAACATGGAGGAAAAGCTAGTGCTAGTCAACGTGCTAACATGGAGGAGAAGCTAGTGCTAGTCAAAGTGCTAACATGGAGGAGAAGCTAGTGCTAGTCAAAGTGCTAACATGGAGGAGAAGCTAGTGCTAGTCAAAGTGCTAACATGGAGGAGAAGCTAGTGCTAGTCAAAGTGCTAACATGGAGGAGAAGCTAGTGCTAGTCAATGTGCTAACATGGAGGTGAGCTAGCCAAGCAGCAGCATTAATACCGAGACGAGAACATAAAGAACCAAGAAGGGGACCACCACCCATGGCCTTATTTAAAATAACTTTTTAAAGTTGTTGGTGTTAAGAATGACTCATGATGGATGCGGGGTGTTCTTTGAGAGCCAAAAAATTATGACATTCTGCCGTTTAAGAACTTTCCATCAAATCTAAACATTTTATTTACACATTTTGAGTGCTAAATTCTCTATTTAATGTATTTCTATGTACCAGTTCTTAAAAATGCTCTGAGTTGTATTGAGCATTTGCACTTTTTTTTTCTTGACACATTTTATTTACAAATTGTATTTATTATGAGTGCTAAATTCTCCAGGTGTTCAAAGGTAACAGATTTAACTTGTTTCCATGAACCAGTTTTCTAGAAGTTTTGTCAAAAAAAAAAAAAAAAAAAAAAATGAAATTTGCTGATTTAAAAACCCTTTGTTATTATTAGAGACATTTGTTTTACTTTTTACCTAAGTACATTTAGTAGCATCTACTTTTTTTTACTTTTACTCAAGTAAGGAAGCAACTTCAATACCTTTACCAGAGTAATTTCTTATTCAAGTATCTATACTTTTACTTGAGTACAGAAGACTAGTACTTTTACCACCTCTGCCTGATAACAGCTACTACGAATGCGCTGCCATTTGAGACAAACAAGTGTTTTTTTCCAATGCTTGTTTTTCCAGACTAATAAAGCTGTTGAACTCTGTTGACCTTCTCTCTGCTCACAAACAACTAACAGGTGTTTACTTGGCATGGGCGTGACAAACAGAGCTCATTCATTTCTATTATCTGTTTCTACATCATGAGCTTTTTTCCCCTCTTGTGTCTCTGTGGTTCTCAGTAATTGAAGTAAACAACAACAACAAAAACTGCTGGAACAAAAGGCGGCTGAAGAGTGAAAGGAATTTAAAAAAGAAATGGAAAAACAACAAGGGTTGAGGAACACAAAAGAAATTCAACATCAGACAAGAACAAAGAAACAGAAAAAATAAATAAAAAAATGTCTAAGAAACAAACAATCATGGAGAGAGTTAGGGACAAGCATGCTAATGAGTAAGAGATAGACAGACATACTTAGAGATAACACAACAGGAAAACAGATGCATACAAATTAGACAACAAAAAGTGGGAGAGTGAAGACAAGAAAGAATAAGGAAGAACAAACAAAACTGAAGGCATGTGACACAAAGTATGCATCCGCCCTTTGCTGTGACACATGTCTGACACATGCTTCACTTCAGCCACGTCCACCACTTTCCATCGTCCTTACCTTGCGGGGGCAGGGTCTGTCCTGGGAGAGCGGCCTGGCCTGGAGCAGGACCGGGCAGTGAGAGCAGGCCCTGTCGCTGCATGTTGAGCAGGTGCTGCTGCTGCTGGAGCTGCTGCATCTGTAGTAGCTGCTGCTGGAAGACGAGCTGCTGGGCGGCCAGCTGCTGCTGCTGCTGCTGTTGCTATAGAGCAGAGAGGAGGAGCAGGAGGAGGAGAGTGAGATAAGGAGATAAGAAGTGGAAATTATGAATGGATTACCAGCTGATAAAGAGGGAGAGGAGACAGAACTGTGTCTGGACTTCCTGTTTTGTGTTTCAGTCATGTGCCGTTGCTCATGACTACTTTAAAAAAAACATACACGCAAACTAGGAATGTCACAGTATTGATGATATCACGATACTGCGGCATTATAAGTGCCATAATATTGTCGTGGTTATATCACGGTATTAATTGAAGAGTCGTGCTTAAAATTAAGTTTTGGATTGGCTGTAGCGGACCATTTCAGAGCAAACTACAAGTACCATAATGCTTTGGGGCATTATCATAGGTTACAGGCAGTTGAGCCAATGGCGTGCAACAGTGCGAGCATGGAGGGGAAAGGAAACATGGCGGCAGCCAGCAGAACGAGGTGGAAACGGAGGAGTTTGTAAAACGTGTGCATGACGCAGCGGCTACAAACATTTTGGTTTCACCGCATCGAGAAACCATGAAGGAGAAAAGGTGGATAATATGTAAACACTGCAATGGGCTACTTTTCTGGAAATACGAGCAACACGAGAAGCCACTGAACAACCCGGCATCCCAAAAAGTTTAAGAACTGTGTCAAACAAACAATCCAGTCTGGTCAAAAAACTGTAAAGGAAGCATTTAGAACCAACCTCCCTCAGAACAGCTCAAGGGCTCAAGAAATAACAAGGTACGTTGCACAATTATAGCCATTTTCTGTAGTTGACAACAAGGGTTTTGAAAGGTTAGTGGATACTCAAATTTTGACTAATTCATCGTTCTCTTGAAAAATCACGTTAAACACAAAATAAGGAAGTTTGCACTACTTTTGATTTCCTTGGCTGGTTTTTTTATTATTATTTTATTTGTTACTATGCTGTTTTTATACCTGTGTGGCCTTTAAGAGTGTTCCAGACTCCATTTGAGTTTTTGCACTTTATCTAAAGAGTCTGTTAATAGGCAGTATTCAGTTTATAATGTCATAAATCTAGAAGTATAATAATAAATACAGTCAAAATGGTGAAGAGAAAATGTCTCAATGCTCATCATTCTTGTTATTGTTAGCTTTGCTGCAAACTGTGTGGCTCCCTGTAAAACCGTGAGCTTTCCCACAATGCTGCAATAATTATCGTACCGTGAGGGTACAACCGGGATTCTACCCAACCGTGATATTTAGATATTGTTACATTCCTAATGCAAACACAAGCTACACTGACAGAGCAGCTTGTGTACCTCTTTTCAGTGTTTGTATCTTGTGGTTGTGATATAATCCCCTCCATCAACCCTGATAGTTAATTGTCTCACTTCCACTGATGGCCTGTTACAGCTTTTGTGGCCAGAGGAAACATGTAGAATGCGTCGATACTCCAGCCTTCTCTGGCTCCATCTCAGCACTCAAACAGTTGTTTATCGCTGTGCCAGACAGGCGTTATGCAAGTTTTGTACAAAAAAAAAACAACACAAACAACTACAAACACATTTATCTCAGTCACTAAGGCAAACAAACAGGCAGCGAGGAAGTGGATTTGTACAGAGATCAAAGCCTTACCCAGACAACCACAACATGTATATTTTAAAGCGCCATAGCAGAAGAAAATAGAACATTTGCAAGGTTTTTTTCCTTTTGTTCTTGTCCTCTTTACACATTTATTAGCAGAAAGGTCGTGGTCACATGTTGTCTGTGTGTTTGCATTGTCATGTACCTGGAACGGGGAGGGGGGGGAACTTGTGATGCGCTCACTGGAAAAACAGGCTACATAATGGAGTAGTGGAAAGAGGCATCTCCACCTCGCCTCAAGAGAAATAAAAGACCAATTTCTATTCCGTATTTGATGGTGAGGCTCCCTTGAAAAACTCCATTCGCAAATCCAAACAGAAACAAAGCCGTCGGGAGGTCAGTTGTGACTTTCTGTTGGGGGGCAACATAATGGGTTGCTGGTGGAGACACTTAAGTTTAAGGGATGGAAAAAGTACCGACAGAATTTATGTATTTATGTGACGCCTTCTGTCTTTCCTTATCAATTTGCTTGGTTTGGTGTGTTGTTTAGAATTGGCCCCAGACTGGCTCTTTAGGTGCAGTGCCAGTGCCGTTACGCAAATATGCTTACGGCTGTCATGCTCGTCTCAGCTCGCCTGGAAGCCAGAGAGAGAGAAATGAGACAGAGCCTTGTCTGTCCACTGACTGCCTGTCACTGTGATTTATGTGCTTTCCAACTTCCGTGGTGGCACATGTGTTTGTACACCGACAGAAACAGTTCATTAACGAGTTGGATGCAGGACCCTTCCTATAAATCAGAGAGTATGTGTGTGAGCATGTGTGCGCACGTCCCTTCAGACGATCCGTTAATGAAGTTGGACACAGGGATGAAGGTGGAGGGGGACACTCGAGGGTGGCGTGTAATGAAGTTTATGCACTAGTCCTAAAATAAACCATGGTGTGAAGTTTGAAAGTTGAGCAGATGCTTGCAATGGTGCACACCTACCTCTTTAGCCTGTTTGCCAGGATGTTGCTGCTGAAGAAGTTGAAGATGAAGCTGTTCCTGTTGCTTCTTGTAAAACTCCTGCAGGTGTTGCTGCACACAAACAAAGACGTACCCATGAGATGAAAAGCCGAAACTATACTTTTTTTTTTTTCAAAGAATAAAGTATAATATAAAATAGGGCTGGGCAATATACTGAGATTTAAGACATATCAAGTTTTCTATTTTGGCGATAAAGAAATGGACAAAATCGCCTATATCGATATTTATATTTTTCATAGCTTATTTTGCATTAAAATACTCATTTTAGGAGTCATTTCTTTCACTACTTCTTAGAATAGCATGAAAAGCACATTTAGAAGGGTTTCTTTTTTTTTTTTTCAAAAAAAAAAAAAAAAAAAAAAAAAAATTTAGAAGGGTTTCTGAGCCACACTACAGAACTCACTCACACATGCTGTCCCTTATAGGAGAAAAAGCCAAAAGTGGAACATATTGTTTGTTAATAACTAAGAATCGTCTTCCTGGTCAGACTTTATTTGAATTAAAAATATGGAGATTTATAATCTATATCGTCATTTTGAGAAAAAGTTAAATAAATAATATAATCTCTTAATTCAAATAATGCTGATTTTCTTTTAAAAGAGAAATTGTTTTGCTGATTATAACAACAGAAATAAGTCCTCACTGAGTTCATGAACTCAAACTACAGACAGAGAATATCTCAAAAATTATTATTTTTTCTCCATAACTAGGTCTGCATAACAATAATCCCCTGCAAAAATAACCATGTCTTTGATCTGGCACTGACACATTTTTTTTTGTGTGGACTATTCATGGATCAACTTTACATGTTTTCTTTAACACAGGCGTGCCCTGGAATGTTCTCTGAGTTAGAGCCTTTCCTTGCTGTGAAAACATTAAGCAGACATGATTTTAGTAATATCACATCTCGAGTCGGGTTGCTAACAATGAAGAAAATTACTCCAAATGACTGACAGCCTTAATTAAACTATTCTCTTTTTCTTAATCAAATCTATGAATGAGAAATGGTTTTTTTTAGCTGTGACGAGAGACTTTTCTAAATATTACCACATCTGTCGGCTAATGCTCAGCTTCTGCTGCTCGGCCTGACTGTGTCCTACTCTCGCCGTCCCTGATGGATGCTTGTCAGGGAATTGAACCAGTGACATGCAAGAGATGGTTAATTAGAGGTGACAAGAACAAGTATGTCAATTTTCTGATTTCTCTTGGTAAGCGTGTCAAGGACACGGGGCGGCGCTGACTTGGCACAAGAATCCGGTGCTGCACAGGGATGACTCAGGTGTGCTAGCGGTGCTAATGACTTCTACACTTCACATTAATGGAGATGATAATTATGCAAGTGTTTTGCACTGAGAATACGCGACTAAACTAGGACATGTGACAATCTATTTGCCCTGTCGGTGGTGAGCGGGGCCTACCTGCTGCAGCATCACAGCCTGCTGCTGCTGGAGCAGAGCCTGGAGCTGCTGGGGCGAAAGCACCTGCTGCTGGAGGATCTGCTGCATCTGTTGTGGAGTGATCACCTGGGGACTCATCATGGCCACTGACACTGGAACCTGGACATGGGCGAGAAAGGCACAGAAAGTGAGAACTGGGAATACAAAAAAATACATCATCAGGCCTGATCTGGTTGAAATAAGTTGAGCATGTAAGACTAGTGATGGGCAGTAACATGTTACTGTAATCTGTTTACTTTTCCCAAATAACAAGTAAAGTAAGGGATTCTAATTGAAGAAACAAGACATTGCAATACAGTTATTTTCCCGCAAGCAACTGCGTTACTAAATGAAACCGTCTTGCTAACTCAAAGTACCGACACTACTTTGAGTTTGACTCCGTAAAAGAGGACAAACACACGAGCGTCTGCTGAGCACTCGGCGTGGGAAGAAAACTTGTATCTACATCGAAGAATTCCACCTCAAATCTGAGCAAGCCCCTAGAAAGCCGGCACAGGAATGTAAAAGTCGTTGAGTCCCAGATCCCACTGCTGCTGCTACAACATCCACTTCCATCGAGCCAAACTCCGTGGGACCATCGACAGGAGTTAGTGCTGCTGAACTAGCAAAGTTTAAATGTTCAACAATTTTCTTCAAGTCAGAAATTGTTGCATTTAATTTCATTTTTGCTTGATGCAATGTGCATAGTGTTAAAAAATGGTTTCATTTGATAAAATGTTTCATGTGGCACAGGCCAAAATAATAGAATTAGGCGGAAAGGTCTACTGTTTAATATTTTGTGCATCACATTTTTCAAAAGTAACTTAATTATATTAAGTAAAGTAATTAAAGTGCCTACTTACTTTTGAAAATAAGTAATCAGTAAAGTAACTGGACTATTTCCTTGGAGAAGTAATCACTAATCACTAACTAATTACTATTTCCAAGTAAATTGACCAACATCGTCTAAGACGGAGGATGTCAAAAAAGGTAATTGACCATAATTCTGTGGATTTACTTTAAAAGTGTATGTTCTTATAGAACATGAAAGCAGGCGTTCTGGGGCTGGGATGCTCTGCAGCACAGAGGAGATAGTGAAGGACAGATGGGTGCTATGCCTTTGTGTTGCCTGACTCATTTTCCATGCTAACACCCCGCTGGGGAAAGTAAGGGATTTAAATAGACATAGACCCGTAATTAGCAGGACCCTTGAACCCCCCCACGTTGATGTGAAATGCAAAAACGCACAGCTCGAAAGTTGATTAAAACTACACTGATGAAGTGGACGAGTGGCAGGCACAATCAGTGGGCACTGTGATCAATTCCTTTCCATGTTCAGAACTACAAAAATAAAAAAATATATATATTCTCAGCTGTTTATCTTCCCAGCGGAAAGCTTTAAAATTCAACCATATGCACACTTGTTTCTTCGTCTCCAGTGACTATCGCTATTTACCAATGTACAAGATGTATACTTATATCAACATATAGCCTGTATTACTTGTTTAGTGGCAATGCTATAAAAACCTGAAAGTTTCCTCTAGGTGTGGCTGCTGAAAACACTACAAATTAGGTGAGAGAGTAAACATTTTCATTCCCTTTATTTGCTAGCTGCTTGGAGAAACCCACTTCAAGACAATGATTATTTATTCTTCATTCACATATGACCTTTAAAATGGTATCTAAGCAGCTTAGGTGCTATTACGTTTGTGTCTCAGTTCTAATGCAGTATATTTGTCAACAGAAATCCGTGATAAAGAAGCTTTTTGCACTAGACTGAGATTAAAACATCAACACGTAGCGGCGCCGTCCCTGATGCTAATTGCTGCCGTGTTTGGCACAGAGCTGCAGTGACAGTAGCTAGCCTATATGGTGTGTCAAGGGGCCAATGAGACATCCCTGTCCTCATCGCCAGCTAATCAAGCTGGCTTGATTACTTTCCATGCATATGTCTCTTCTTCCTCTCTCGATCCTCCTCTTTCTCTCTCTCTGTCAGGCCTTGACACGTCCTTGTTTAGCTCTCCTCTCCTCGACGCCTACCCCCCAGCCCAGGTCCCCCCCACCCCCCACCCCCCTCCTCTTTGATTAGCCGAGACATTTGCATGGTCACTACACATTTTTCATTTTAGAAGTCATTATGCATTAGTGGCTCCTGATCGCCCGCCTTGACTAATCCTGATGAACTGAAAATCACAGCTGAAGGTCAACTTCCAGTCGGCCCCGCTGCACATTCATATTCATATTCAAACAAATCCTGCCTCCATTGTTCATTAGGGTCTTAGAGAGAAGGGACTCCGTCTAAGGTGGATGGGATGAAGGTGGAGGAGGAGGACGTTGTGGCACACCGTGTGTCTTATGTGGACCAGAGAACTTGCATTCACAATAAGCAAAGATGTCTCACAAAAGCCTTCAAAGTTGTAAATTAAACCGTCCAAGTGTAATTATGCAAATACTGTGCTTACATGTTCAATGTTATTAACACTTAAAGGTACATTTGCAAGGCGATTAATTCCCCCCCTTCCTCACAGTCACACAGTTTATTTGTTGGATGCTTTTGCAATAGGCTGAAGACTGATGCACTCATTAGGGCTAATAATTAGCTGCTGGCTAAATAATTCTTTGCACTCAAGAAGAAAGCCAACTTCAGACAAAAAGGGTTTTCACTTAAATGTATGCATGTATAACTAAAAAAAATACATTCATGCATAAGTATGGAAGCAGGAAGGTGAAAATGAGTAATGAAGCAAAAAACAAAACAAAAAGAACAACAAGGTTTCAGCAAAGCTCAGCAAAAATTAAATGAAAACAGCAACCAGGTTCTAAAATGATCCCTGGCTTTTAGAGACAAAGTGTGTGATAATTGTCTTCATTTGATGCAAGTAGGAAAAAGAGTGAAAGAGAAAAAAAGAATAAATGAAGGGGAGAGGAGCCACTGGGCCTTGTCCATTGTGGAGTGCAGCACAATGCTAATTCCTACATTTAACTGCATGCTTTTCTGCTTGACGTATCAGGGGCTCCAAGATGAAAGTAGATAAGTAATTGCTCTCCTGGTTCTTATTCTTCACTGACAACCCATAAATTTAATTTTACACACACGTTCATTTACATTTTCGAGTATATGACATGATAATTGCGGGAATATAACACCTCCATTCTGCTGGATACTGCAGGAGGGCTTGATTGACGTGAGCGGTGAATTGAAAGGAACAGGAGGCTGAATTGCTTCTCCTTGAAATGATTTTGCCACAAAGGGATAAAATTAATGAGCATTTAGAAGACGTTGGCAGTGGCGTAAACATCCACACACCATGAATAGACATTCTATGGTGGAAGAAGAGCTGGGATATTTCAGCTGGGCTGAGCCTCTGTATCACTGTGATCCAAAACAAAACATTTCCATTATTGGTGCACAAAAATATGGATGGATCCCCTAAAATATTTGAAATTAGCTGTAGCTGAGGCAAATGTTTGACAAATGGAACTTGGTTTTTAGAGAGAATACGTACATATCATAGTGTTTTCTGGATACAGATAGAAAGGAAATAAACAAGTGAATTTGACAATAAAATAATAATAGTGGATAGTCAGTATTTTGGAGGGTGAATCTAATTAAAAGATGTTTATTGATGTGAGAGCTAGATATGATGAGAGCTTCCACCTGCTCCAGAGCCTCATCCTGTAAATGCATCCCCAGGTTGCGTCTAGCCTAGGATGAGGTTGTCTGGAAGGGGTCTTTCCAGTCTACTGTGGGCATTCCCAGCAGGGCTTCAAACTCAGCCTCCATGGCCACCATGTAGTGCAGGGACGTACGGTGAGGTTTGTGAGTCAGATTTACAAATATTTTAACCTATTTACAGAGTAGTTTAAATTCACCATTCAATTGGCAGCTAGCACAATGACTACTGGTTGTGTTTTATATTTCATATCAACATTATTACACACACACAGACATATTTGACCATGGAAGAACATTATATTCGTAGCGCTTCAGAGAAGGAGCGCATTTGCGTTGCATCCTCACTGTTTTCTTAATTTGCCATTGCAATTCCACAATTCATACTATGAAAATAAAACTGGTGTATTCATGGTCTTACCTTTACTCTTAGTGTCTTACACACTGATAAAACTAAATTATGTTCTCAGTTTAGTCAACAACAGCAGAAAGGCAATTTTAATGGAAGATTGTTCAAATTCAACGTAAATTTCACAGACAATGAAATATGTATTCATCATCAAATTCTATCAAATTTGTTAAAATCACATTTGAAGATGTTAGTTAACTACAGCTCGCAAAATTAACCTTATTTTTTTTACCCCTCCAGCAAAGGTGATTCAACTGATGCAACTGTTGCAAAAGTTGGCAACACATTCAATTCTACAGTAGCACTTCCAGTGATGAGATGGCTAAAAACAGGAAGAAAATCAGAGTGCCGAGACCAGGTATTCTCTCTCTCCAGGACACACTGGGTATCCTGGTCTCCCATTATGTCGAATGGAACAGAAAGAGAGACTAATTTAATTGGACTATTTCATACAAATGAATTAACAAACCTCTTAACCACCAACTCCTTTTACTATTTTATCCTAATCGTCAGAGCATCCCAGGGGGCACGGGGCTAAATCCCAGACCGCACATTGTAGCTCGTGGACTCCCGACCTCTCCCCTCTCTTTAGGTTGACACTGCTCATTTACTAACCAATTACCGCCAAACGTGGCCCCAATGATTATTGATAGCCAGGAGTCTCCACCAAAGTACGAGGGCGGATGAAGCTCAAGTTGTGTGGTATGCAAGTGAAGGCGTGTATTTACCATGTCAGATTACACAATCATGCATGTGAGGCCTCACCCAGACGCCTGAAGCTTTTGGGTAGATCGATACAGTAGATTGTCAGGACTGAAGCTAAGTAGATTACTGAATGTTTTCTGGAATCAATTTCCATAGCAGTTTGGCAGCAATGTGAGGAAGGAGCAATTTATCAAAACATAAAGACCCATCATGTAAAAAGGCTCTAATAGAAAGCCAGAGGAGATTGTGATGGGCTTAGCACAATTTCCATATTGATTTATCTCTACATGTAGAAAGTCACTGATTAAGCCTTGTGATGGAACGTGCACCAAGGGAAGCTGTGCAACAGAGCTCGTGCACATTGTTTGTGTCATTATCGGCATTAATTGTCACACCTTTATCATAAAACTGGCACAATCCACTGATGGCTGATGCTTCCCTGCAGGCACGCAAAGTTGAAGAGTAAAATCAGAGCGATGTGAGAAGTACAAGCTGAAGGTATTAAAAGAAGAAAGTAAGGAGGGGGAGTCACTAAAGAAAGAAAGAAAGTCAGGAGTGTAAGTAAGAGCAGGTAGGAGGAGGACGAGGAGGGGGAGGAGGGGGAGCATCTTCGCTCTGAAGTTGCAGGTAATATGGCCTCCACTGGATCAGCCTCTTCATCAGTGACACACAGTAAATTACAAGTGCTTCAAGCAGCTCAGTGAATTATAGTTCATCACTTGGAAAGGCTTCCCCCCTCACCGCCGACGCCCAGGCGTATCAGATCTGCCGGTTAGGATCCAATTAACACCCTGGCCAGAATCATCTGATTGCATGTGTAAGGGCTGGTATAACTCGTTTATTGCTCCCATGTATCTTCTGTCACAAGGTAAATTTGTTGCTGCTACATCAAAGGTCTGAGCTACTTTTTTTTTTTTTATCCCTCCCTCTCACATTCTCTTGATCCCCCAAACTCAGCTACCTTGCCTTGGGGTTGCATTTCAACTTCTTTTGCATCACAATGATGAACCTGCTCTGTCCTCGCAATTTAGCAATCGTGTCCTGTAGCTGTTGTAAATGCAGGGAGGAGAAGAAGAAGAAAAAAAAGGTCGGGAAGGAGATGAGGCAAAAAAAAAAAAATCTTGTTTTCTGGTTACAAAAGCAGCAACTAAGCATGTATGACTTAAAATATGCTGACAATTTTTTTCCTGCTCCTCAGTCAACAGAAGTTTTGCTCATGAATAACAAAATGTTTGCCACCTCTTTTTTTCCTACTTTCTCTGTGATGATTTCTTTCTTTCTCTCTTTATTCTTAGATTCAACCAGAGGGGATGCAGCAGAGAGATATTCATAAATGTAAATGTGAGGTGTCATCCGTTAGCCATACACACTGAAACTATCCAACTTGTACTCAAATCGAGCGCCACAGACCTTTTCCATGCATCCATGTGTAGCTGTGTGTAGCAGCTAACCTTTAAGGCTGCTTTCACACAGGGATGGTCCCGGACTCGAGCGGAATAGGAAAAGAACAGCTGATAATTCTATTCTCTTGATTTGGCTCGGTTTGCGTTTACAGGATGGTTTTAGTTTTAGATCAGCTTCAAAATAAGACATAAAACCCTGTCTGGTACAGAGCTGCTGGTTCATACGTTTTTTAGCATAAAAAAGAAAAAGGTGAGGGTAAAGCACGTCAGTGACTTCCTCAATCACTTCTCCTCAGCACGTTACAGTGCTCAGGGAAAACTACGCTTCATCAAAAAAAATCTAGCAGAATTTCTGGGCAAACGAATCCGAGAGTGGGTATACTTCTGGATTGGCCAACTCAAACACACTCCAAAGCACGTGTCAAACTTTAGAACATCAAATTCTGCCCGCTCGATAAAGTAAAAATCACAGAAAAATCTAGAAACATTTTGTAAATTACCAACTAATTCAGTTGTAGATATCTCATGCCCTTCCAAATACAAAAATGTCAATTAAAATCCACAGTATTTGCAGAGTTCAGTTTTCCAGTCGTCATATCACATTTCAGCAATCTCAAATTATTACAAGAAATTTCCCCAAATTCCCATAATCAGGAAAATTTGACAATCCTGTAAGGACTGATATACCCATATTATTCATAATTTATACTCTAAAGTACAGACCAGGTCACATTAATCAATTTGCTCTTTTTCCCACCTAAAATGTGTGACCCACTTAAGCTCAAACTAGTCTGTATTTGGCTAGATTTAAAGTAAAGTTCTTGTATAAAGGTATTTGAAGCTTGAAAGAGGTCGAATAATTGCTAAACTTGTTGAAGGCAAGCTTAATTGAGCATTGAGCAGGATCTGCATTTGAATCTGAACTTTGTGGGCTTCAACGTAGAAAGGTGGCGATTCTGCCCCCAACAGTGGCCAAGGCTAATGTTTTTTTTTTATTCAGAATTAATTATTTTGGATGAAAGTGTTCTGCTTCGTGTTTACATGGATATAGTAATTCCAAATTGAGGTTTAAATGGAAAACAGGTTTATTCAGTTTTATTCAATTCCACTTTAGGTCTGGGGGTTGGGAAGGGTTCTGATTAGACAGGGGGCAAATTTGACAGAGTCTGTTCCGTTTGCTGATGTCCGTATGTGTGTAATAAGTTTATATCTATGTTTATATGTTTGTGCTTCCGTCCATCCACTCTTTTCATTATATCCATGTCTTCTAAGGCTCTTATTAAGTAATTGTACTGGCTTGAGTCTGGGAGGTCATCTTGGGTTATGTCATCACAAGCGTGTCATCGGGACTGGACAAATTAACTTAAAGCGGATTTAAGCGTTTAAAAGATTGAGGAATTATTTATCGGAATTAAAATCGGAATGAACAAGCCACCAAATTCGGGTTTAAGTTTAAATCGGAATTACCATTTTCATTAGGAATTAAGTGTTTTCAAGGTCAGTTTAAAGAATATTTAACTTTTCTTTTAAAATAAAGGGGAATCAAAGCTCTCATGTACACGTGGCCAGTGAAGTACTATTAGACAACTTAGAATTAATTATCAATGAGCAAATCCTGCCCTATACTAGGGATTGTAAAACTTGAAAAGGAAGAAAAGTTGCAGTCTTAAAAGTGGCGCAAAGTGAAGTTCTGCAACATCAATCTTGCCATCATGGTGCTTGTGTTTGTGCACGGCTGTGAGCTGTGTGTAGATGCATTACAGACGTGCAAGCCCAAGCGAAACAACTGTCAGATTCATAGGCCTCTGTAATCCTCTCTGCCGCTCCTTGTCCGCATTTCTTTATTTGTATTCCAAATGTCAGTGTATAAATGCCTTTCAGAGGAGGGATATTGCCATATAGAGGAGCTGAGGGAGGGGAGGAGAGCAGGAGAGAATGGGAGCGGAGACGAGAGGGTGTTTGTGTGCCATGAGAGAGCCGTGTAAGCAGCCTGGTGGAGGCAGGGGGATTTACAGGAAGAAATAGGTGTTTATTGAGTGCTCCCGTGGGCTTACTGTGTAATAATAGACCTGTCACATTACGCAAATGTAGAGAAGCAGCTTGTCTGTGTGCGTGTTTGTATGTGTGTTTGTTGGACTCGTCTTTTCTCCTGCATGCACGAGAATGCCACAAACTGCCTCCCTCCGCAATTCAACTCTGAGAAGCAGCCATGAGCAATTGGATAGAATTAGTCAGGCGAGAGCCTTTAGTCACTAATACAAGTAATTAAAACTGCAATCTGAGGCACTTAGATGCTTGTGTACTAAATAATTTACATGCCATGATCTATGGATCACTTCTGCTTTAATACCAAAGATGGAGAATACGAGGAGAAGAGACAGGCGCAGGATTTATCCGTATCTCTGCCGTAAGCAGGATGTCATGGTAATATTAATCCTTTTCCCTACTTTCTGCACTAATCATACAAGGGGATCAATCCCCTTGGTGGAAAACATGTAACTTGATTACATATGGCTGTCTAGTTGTAAAGGTAATGAAATGTTGCACTGCACCTATTTTGGCCTCATAATCCGAGTAAATAAGGAAGTAAATGCAGAATTTGAAATCTGATTGTAGAAGAGCTGAGCGTAAATGGAGAACAAAAAAACTCCAAATTCATCTCGAACTGTACACAATAAGTCTGCATAAATTCAATGATGGCTTGTTCAAAGCGACGCAGCAATACTTTTCTGAAATTATTGCTAAAAACGTCAACAACTCTCGCACATTGTTTTCTGTATTTGAAAAGCTCACAACTCCCCCAGATCAGATAGTACCTGAATTACTGTCAACTGGAAAATGCAATGAATTTGCTCTATATTTCAATGAAAAAATATAATCAATAAGGTCAAACATCAGAACAAACCAGCAAAATAACACAGCTTCAACCACTGAGAGGTCAACTGCATTGTTAAATTTTATTACAATGAACCCAAAAACAATAGAGGAAACTATTTAGCAGCTGAATTCATCAACATGTTGCCTTGACACAATACCCTCAAACTTCTTTAAAACTGTTGTAAAGTCAATTTTCAACTCCAGTCAGGCACCGTACCAAAATCCCTGAAAGCCTCTATACTGGATAACTATAGACCAATCAGCAATCTTCCATTCATGGCCAAGATCATTGAGAAGGTGGTCTTCACCCAACTGAGTCAATTCTTAACATTCAACAAAAATATTAATGAATTTTCAGTCAGGCTTTCATTCTCATCACAGCACAGAAACTGCTCTTATCAAATTCAGGAAAAGTATTTGTTCTTGGACCCCTTCTGTTTGGCCTTTATATGCTTCCTTTATGACAACTTTTACAGAAATGTAAGCAAATGTAAGCAGATGACACACAACTATATCTATCACTGAACCCAGATGACTATGGTCCCATTGAGGTGTTGTGTGACTGCTTAGAAAAAGTAAACTGCTGGATGATTGAAAACTTTCTTCAACTACATCATGATAAGATGGAGGTGACTGTTCTGATTGACTCAGATCTTACATTCAGCTGTCAGATCAAATCTATCACAAAAACAGCCTTCTACCACCTCAAAAACATCTCCAGAGTGAAAGGTTTAATGACTCAGAAAGATCAGGAGAAACTGGTCCATGCTTTTATCTCCAGCAGACTGGACTGTTGTAATGGTCTTCTGACAGGAATCCCCCTAAAGAGCATCAAACAGCTACAACTGGTTCAGAACGCTGCAGCTCAGGTCTTAACCAGAACAAAGAGGTCAGAGCACATTAGTCCAGTTTTAAAGTCTTTACACTGGCTCCCAGTCAGCCTCAGAATAGACTTTAAAGTTCTGCTGCTGGCGTATAAATCTGTGAATGGGTTTGGTCTAGAATCCATCAGTGAGATGTTAGTCAGGTATGAACCCAGCACGTCTCTCAGATCTGGTCAGATAGTGGAGCCCAGAGCTCACAGTAAACATGGTAAAGCTGCTTTTAGTTGTTATGCTGCAAAGAAGTGGAACAAACTGCTAGCAGAGCTGAAGTCAGCATCCAAATTGAACATTTTTAAATCAAAGCTAAAGGCACTTTTTTTTCTCTACTGCGTATGATTGAGAGGGAGATTTTTGGTCATGTTGTAATGTCTTTGTTGATGATTTTAAATGTTTTTTTGCTGCTGACTTAAATGTTGTAATTAATTTTAAGCTGTTGAATGTTTAGCCTTGTGTATAAAATGTGCTATACAAATAAATTTGCCTTGCCTTGCCTATATAAAGAATAACTGTTAATACACTCATGACTGTCTACTACTGTACTGGTAGGGGTGAAAGTAATGGATTAGTAGTCATGTTACTGTAATTGAGTCACTTTTATGGACACGTACTTTTTTGAGTATATTTCTCAATCAGTAATTGTACTTATACTTAAGTACGTTTTGAAAGAAGTAAAGTCATTAGTTACATTTCTACACCCAACAGTTACTGAGTAAAATATATTTTTTTGTTTTAAAATGATCACGGGTATCGTGAAAACTACAAAAGATGAAATGACAAGACAACAATCAAATGCATGACATCAGACTAAACGTAATGCACGGCGCCGAAACAGCATTAAATGGAGGATATTTTCTCAGTATTTTTTTATTATTTTGAATTGAATTCATTGGTGTTATTTTATCTAAAAAAATCGTAAATTATATTATATTTACTGTATGCAAGTAACTTTTACTTTGAGTACTCTTTGAATGAGCTACTTTTTATTATATTTTATTACTTCTTCTTGAGTAGGTTATAACCAGATGCACTGGTCTTTTCTTGAGTATCACATTGACGGGAATATCTGATGACGCTGTGCATGAAGACTTTTTTGGAACAAAGAGGTTAGGGTGTTAATAAAAGATGGATCAACAAATGGATTAGCTAGAAGCTGAGGACAGCCTGATTGGTGGGCCCCTGTGATTCATATTGATTCATATCGTCGACGAAGGCAAGGAGTAAAGTAAGGAAATGTAAATATTCAATATTTACAATTCACTGGTGTCATTAGAGGCAGGGGCTTTAACACGGGTTGAGGGCTACCAATGCACCTGCACACAGCTCTCTTTCAATATTGTTCCCTATGAAATGAATTGTACTGAGCAGGCATTTGTAGATCAGGATCCCATTTGTTTGAATTAATTCACTCTGGCATACAATTTGACTAGACTTAGAGTTTATGTCTGATAACCAGTGCTTTTCTTTCAACTTAAACAACAAAACTGATCATATGAAAGAGTATTTCATAAAACTCGAGCTGAAATGCATGGAAATCAAATAGATTTAGAGGGATTGCATCAGTCTTTGCCAGGCTTATCTCTTTTTCCAGTACATAATTAGGTACACAGGGGTGTGACTCCAATTGAAGGTGTCGCCATTGTTAGACTCCGTGAAAATATCAACGGGTGAGGTTAACGCCAATTTCCTGTCATTAATGAAATGCACTGAGCTCCTAATGAGGTAAACCATTGCTCCTTGATAACACTTATTAGCCAAGTGTCGGGCACAGACTCCAACACTTCAATTTCAAACAGCTAAAATAAATTTACTGATGGAGAAAAAACTATCTTACTACAAAAACACAGAGCAGATGTCAGGAGGACTTACATAATTTGTCTTATTGACAAAGCAGCTGAATAATAACAATAAAAAAAGCACACAAAAAACGACTCGCAACAGCCGCAATGGAAGACAAAAGTGTTAATGTGCATACGTGTGAGCGTGGTGTCGGCGTGAAACTATTGTGTACAAGTGTGACCTTACGAACCACTGACAACAGAAGTGGACAGCTCTACAAATCAATAAGGTAAATTAGCGTCAAGGGGTGGAAATGACAGGCGGGGGGGAAAAATTAGCTGTCCGTGTTGGGCTCTTGTTAAGCTGACGTTTCTTTCAAATAATAACTAACCTCTGTGTTGTCATTTGTCTCTGACACTATGGATGTATCGGAGAAAAGCACGCAGATCAAAGACGACCTCTAGTTTGTTATCCTCCTATTATAAGCTTGGGAAATATTCAAAGCCTTGTTGTGCAGTCAGCATACTTGTGTTCAATTCATGGCCCGGGGGCCAAATCCGGCCCTTTGGTCTATTCAATTTGGCAATGCAAGAGAATGTAAAACTGACGGAGACAACATGAATCATTTTATAAATGATATTCAACATAATTTGCAGAGGCTCACAGTTTCTCCCAGTGCTTTTATCGCATGATTGCAATCATTTTTTAATGTTAAACAATGGAAAAAACTAAAAATTTCTGACGAAATCCTTTAATTTTCCTTAAATTATTACATAATAATTCACTTAAAAAGTAACTAAACCCTAAATACCTTTTTTTTCTGCTGAATGCAAATGTATTTGGGTATGAAGTAGTCCTGTTGATTGATCCTGGTCCAACTCTCAACATTTTAGTCAAAATATTTCAATTTGGCGTAATTTGCTGTAAACTGTAAGATTGACTGCCCTCTATGGGGTGAAACCTGGCTATTACAATTGATTTTGCTATTGGCTGAGAACAAGATCATGTGACAATTTGGGACCATCTTGTGTCACAAACAAGCACTGTTAGCCCCGCCCCATTTATAAAAACTAGCTTCTGTGGGCTCTACAATCTGTGGTGAGCAGGTTAGTAAATAGGGAGGTATATTGAGTAATGACTAGCTCAGGTAGTAGAGGGTTGTCTTCTGATCGAGAGGTTGGGGGTTCGATCCCAGTACCTGACTATGTGTCGAAGTGTCCTTGGGCAAGGACACTGAACCCTAAGTTGCTCCCAGTGGTCGACTAGCGCCTTGCATGGCAGTCCTGTCCCACTGGTGTGTGAATGTGAGAGTGATTGGGTGAATGAGCTGATGTGTAAAGCGCTTTGGGACTGCTTCAGTGTGGGGATAAAGCGCTATATAAATCAAGTCCATTTACCATTTAGCTAACAGAGCATAGATTGTCCTAGTGGCCGGTCAGGGAAAAGCAGGGGTTTCGTTACTCTTTAATTACATAAAAATTGGTCACACAATATAGGATATTTAAAGTGAAGATCCTGTTGGGACTGATATCTATCACTTATTGCTTGGATATTGTGAGTTCTTTACATATTTTTGTATTTCATGTATAAGTGCAAATTAGGACCCAATATTGTTGAAATTACTTGTTTTCCCACCTAAAATCTGTGGCCCACTTGAGATCAAACTTCTTCCTGTTTGGCCCCTGAACTAAAATGAGTTTGACACTCCTGAGTTAACACAGTCGCCACATGCTTCTGGCTCATAAACTGTGCACAAATGACAACCTTTGCTGAGATCTCAGCATTGTGTTTTTTTCATGTGCCGCCTTGCTTCCTGGAGACTGGATTTAGGATTCCAATGACAGGTCTGAGGATTGCGCTGGCAAATCAAACACACTTTGGAGGAACGGAGGAAATCTTCTCGTCGAAGGAACATGTATTATGGATGGACTTTAAAGAGATTAGAAAAGGGGAGCTGTTTTTACCTGCAGTGGACGATGCTTGTCCTGGCTCTTTGGAGATTTCAGGCCACTGCCTGGTTGCTGCAAGAGTAATTGCCTCGCTACTTGTAGGGCCTGGGAAGAAGAAGAAAAAAAAAAAAACAGACCGCATGAAAACCAAGTGAGAGAAAGATATGAATCAAGAAGGAATGAGATGGTCAAAATAAACAATTTTCTAGGGGCTGATTCCAAAGATAATTGAAACCTTTACAGATAAAGCCAACATCTATACCTGAGAGTTGTTTCAGACATCATCTTCCTCTCTCTAATGTGGGTGAGACTATACTGCAAAAGTGTTTCACTAACAATTCACAGATCTGTGATCAAGGATAAATAGAGTTTGTCTCAAGCAGCACTGAAGAAGCACGTGGAGGAGGGTGGGGGAATGAGGGGATGTGGGGTGTGTCAAGAAAACGACAGAGCAGAATTGACCTGTCTAGTGTGTGCTCAACTGAAATACCCACTTCTTCTTTTTTTTTTTTTTTTTTTTGCAAATTACCGCCACATTTGCATATTCATAATATCAATTTGAAGCAGAGGCAGCGCCATGTGAAGTGTCCCTGGGAGCTGTAATTAAAGTTGACAAAAATCAACATCAAATTACATTTAGAGTGAATTAACCAGCAGCTCAGGTTTTTACACTGTGCATTAAGGGTGCTTATGAGCAGAGGATGGGTGATGGATGAGTGACTGATAGAAAAAGAGGAAGCCTTTTTCCTGTCTGATTAAATTAGTTCACAACTGTTTACGTAAGGCATTAAAAAAGCCGTATTTGTAAACTGATGCTTTTTGTTGTTGTTGTTGCTATTAGCACCTTTTGATGTTCTTTGCCAGACATGGGTGTCTATCAGAGAGGCTGGAATATGGAGTAATTAATGTCTCTTGATTTCAAAGGGATTGCAGATTCCTGTATGTGTGTACCTAAAGTGTAAAGATTACCGCTATATCCTACTCAAGTAAAAGTACTGTTACTTGATTGAAATTGTACTCAAGTACAAGTAAGTCATACATAAAATACTCAAGTATAAGTAAAAAGTAGCTCAATTGAATAGTACTCAAAGTAAAAGTTACTAGTTACTTTCACCCCACACATCATTTTTGGTAATAAATCTCATGTATGTCGGCTAGGATATGATGCATTTGATTGTTGTCTGGTCATTTCTTTTTTTGTAGTTTCACAATGTCCGTTGATCATTTGAAAAAAAAAAAAAACAAAAAAAACAAAGATAATTTACTCAGTAACGGTTGGATGTAGAAATGTAATGAATTACTTTACTTCTTTTAAAACATACTTAAAGAGCAACTAAACCCCAAACCCACTTTTTCTGCTGAATACATATTTATTTGGGTATTAAGTAGTGCTGTTTATTAATCCTAGTCCCATTCTTCACATTTTAGTAAAAATATATTATTTTGCGTATTTAGTAGTAAAATGTCTGATATATTGGCCTCTAAAGGTTGAATGCCAGCTATTACGAGTCGGATCCTTTGGATTATCTTTGCGGGGCCCCGCCCCTTCTATAAAAGCTGAGAGGAGGGAGGAGGGTTTCCTCCAATCACAGCCCCCAGTGAGCATTGATTGACAGTTTTAATGAGGATGTCCAATGTTCCGTGTGAAAGCGGGGATGTTTTGACTCTGTGCTTCTATAAAGAGCAGATTCTGGTCTAATCAGAGGGTTCATCAAGCTATGTGTGTATTCATAGACACATCATGTGTGTATTCCCGTCTGTTTCTGCGTGTGCATGGACGTGTGTACGTCTTATCTCTATGTGCATGAGATTGTGGGAGAGTAGGGCTGTGGTTGTATTGACAAATATCAGCTATAAACTCCCTATGTGTGTGTGTACAGACACATCATTGTGTGTATTACCGTCTGTCTCTGCGCACAGCGCTGACCGGCTGCCTGAGTGGGCATGTCTTACTGCTTCAGCAGTAACGCTCATAATCAAGGCATTTTTTAAATTTCCCCCCCTAGTGGCAGGTCAGCAGAAAGCAGGGGTTTAGTTACTCTTTCAGTAAAAGTAAAATGACTGATTTAGACATACACAAGTACAAGTACCCATAAAAGCAAGTCATTTACAATCACATTTCACCAGCAAGCTTGAGCTTCACAGGTACGGCGGGAACTGGATTCTTTAAGAGTAGGTGGATAAAAGAAAGAGGGGTACTGGATATGAACACTGCTGCTACGCATACACCAAATACTTTGTAGTGTTTGGGCCCATGAGCATCAAGTGGAGAGAGAAAGAGAAACAGCTCTCAAACACACACACACACACACACAACACACCAACTTCGTAAGCGTATTGTTCTGATCAAAGAAAGGAGAAAAAGTGAAGTAAAAGTGGGACGAATACCCTAAGAACGGAGAGTGACACTTGCTTAGAAATCAGGGTTTTCTCACTTTTTATTTTCTGGTGCTTGCCAGTATCCATGACAACCGCTGCCTTGACAAAGCATGCATATGGTGCAGCTCTGCCAGCTGGTGGGAACAATGTTTGAACTAGTACATTGAGAGCCTGAGCAAACAAGAGGAGAAGACAGGCTAGCGAGGGAGAGAGAGGCAGTAAAATAATAAATAAGAGGAGGGGGAGAGAGGAAAAAAAAGTTGCCATGCCTTAACCCCGCCGGGAACGCAGAAGAACCCCTCAGCCCTCCCCCCCCAGATCAATTATGAAAAGACAGACGTGTGAGGAAGGGGCGGGTGCACGATGGGGTGGACCTGTCTGTCTGCTCAGGAGGAGCCAGGCTCTCTGAACCCAAGTAAACAAACACATTACACCGGCAATGAATCTTAACTGCATTGATCCGTCTCCTCGATTCGAGGAGCAAAGTCGCCACCGGGTTTGTGTGCCTTTGTGTTTGTGAGATCTGAAAGTTGAGCTTCATCAAAACACACACAAAAGTGCACATCAACATTGAGCACATTCATACGATTTGTTTAAAAAATAAATTAAATTAAAAAAAATGAATGAGGACGCAAACACTGAACGAGTCAAGCTTCGTTTTACTGACGGCAGCGACACAATTTGCTTAAATGCAGCCAATCACTTGGCTAATTAAAACACAGGGCCTAATTAATCTCAGCCTGATTGGTAAATCAAGGTAATTATAAGGCTTATTGAGCCTTGAACACAGTAGTTTGAGAAGGGCTTCCTGTCGAGTGCAGCTGAAGGTAGTTGTCAGAGGGAAATGTTTATCCGTGTGTTAATCAATAACGACTCTTAACTTAAAGCTGCTGGACAGGAATTTTTTTTTTATCAGAAAAATCCATAATGTAGGCCTCATAAATCAATGAACCCAAGATTAATGCTCGATGTAAAAGAGCAAATGAAAAGATTGCCGCACTAAACTTTGTTTTTCAACTCCACCGTAATACTCAGTTGGTTTTAGCACATTGCATTGTGGGATATGGAGTTCCATAACAGATGCATAGAAGTGTTTTTAATTCATTCTTATAAGGGATGTCCCATCACTTTTCACTTCCGATACGATACTGATATTGCAGCCTTGAGTATTGTTTGATACCGACATCAACATGAATCATACATACTTTTATGAATTATTTTGTAGTGTGAAATGTTAGAAAAGCTTGATCAAGTGATGTTACTCAAACAGAGAACAATAGTCAGCGTATGAAAAAAACTGAGCCATTTATTATTAACCAATTGGTTACATACATTTTAACTTTCAACATAATATGTACAGTATTCTACAACTGAATAAATATAATATAATATAATAAATATCGGAGATATTAGATGCAGTCCGATAAAATCCGATATTAGTTTCTGGCTGATATCGGACCAATATCCGATATCAATATCGAATCGGGACACCCTAATTTTACTCTGATTTATTGTGTTACTTAAAAAGACAATGACAACAGCGATTCACTTAACACCATTTTTGTTTTAGTTTGTCTCCGGTATTCCCTGTGAAGTAAAAACACTACTGGACTCCACATCCCACAATGCAATGCGTCAAACAATAAACAATACATTTCAACCTTTCACATCTTTTTTGGAGCAAACTTACGATTAATATTATTAAAAAAAAAAAATCATATTATTTTCTATTTTTAACATTAAATAATAATATTCTTAAAACATTATAAAACAATTTAAATTATTGATCTATGTGGCCAAAGCCAGCGATTCTCAACTCGTGGGTCGGAACAGCTAGTCAAAATAAATAAATAGTTAATGTCTCTTATTTTGGACTTGACTTTTATTTGGAAATAAACTTTTCTTTTGACAGGCATGCTGTGAAATGCATGTTGCACAGGAAAATATAAAGATTTAAGAAGTGTGTTTTCAACAGCTATTTTGAAAAACTAAATTTGGTTGGTTGAATTGGGTCCCAGGGTGAGACCAGATGAGATAACCTGACCTAAACTATGAATTTATCAGATAAAAAAAAATGTTTTGCTCAACACTTTCAATACCCAACCATGCAAATATTAAGAAAGGTGCGTAAGGGGGGCAAAAACATCTTCAAAAGTAACATAAGCGTTACCAACACCTGTCAAACTTTTATAAAGTGGTTTGACTGTCACCTCATTCATGGAGGCAGAAGCAGCCATTTTTTTTAGAAGCCCTAGCAATGTGTAGACAGAGGGTAGAGGATGAGAGAAAGATGTCCCTGTTTCCTCATTTCACTGACTGAGTATTGAGCTATTACAGCAAAAAGCATCAATTTGTTTTACACCCATTTCCCTGATACGCAGACATGGCAAGCAGAAGCCCTCAAAACACACGGAAAAGTGCAAAAATGCCAAGAAAAGTCATCAAAAGTTTGCTGAAGAGCTGCCGGAGCGGACAGAAACACAGTAAGTGTGGACAGACGGGACACGAGACATTCTACCTAGTTTGACTCGAATGCAGCGTACCGTCTATTTAACCTGTTGCTATGCCCGGAAAATGACATCCCCGGTCTATTAATGCCACATTGTATAAACAGCACAATATGACACATTCTTCAAAATAAGAGTGCAAGCCAGACAGAAGAGGGGAGAAAGCGAGAAGAAAAAAGAAAAAAAATAGAGAGCCAGGCCCCGCTATATAAATAACAAGGCACTCAGAGGCATATTTGATGTTGATATCCATCACTGAGGTTGGAAAAGAGGAAAAAAATAAGAGGGGGGAAAATAACACAGAGCGACACGGGGATCCTTATGAAAATAAGATTCAGCCCAAATGGATCTGGTGTAATTGGTTTCAGATAGTGAGGTCAGGAGAAAGGCGATACAGGCAACTATTATGCGAAACGGACTGAGAAACAAGAATGTTTACACAGGCATCCTCGGCTGCATTAATAGGCATGCAGAGTCACTGGAGAGGGAGAAAGAGAGAGAGACAAGGAGGGAGGGGGGAAAAAAAGAAAGAAAACAACCATCCACTCACCTCGCTCACCACCGGGCCCTATACACAACCATACATCTATATAGAGCAACACCTACCACAATGCACCTTTGTGTGGTACATGCACTGATCTTAAATAAGCATGAAACACATTAGCAGGGGCGGCATTACCCAGCCAAACCATTACAAATTTCCAGATTGCTTATTGCTCGTTTGGTGGTGGTCACGGTGGTGGAGGACAGGGGGGTGGTATGTGAAGTCTTCCACTATGAAAAGTCCTTCTTTCACATCCACCTAGAGACGGCTGATATATACAGCCGTGCCATTGCAATTAGATCTATTTGAGTGGCTGTGACATTGTGTTTGGACAGTTGCCAATAATTTCCAGGCTCATATCTGATAACATACTGTTTATTATCAGCACATATGGCTGATATTGGTGTGAAACACACAGGTGTCAACAGGGTTCCATCCTTTTCCAGACGCAGGTGCTTCTTAGATGGCAATTCCGTGTTACCAAATGTTGTGATAAGTTGCTGATTGTGGGAGTATCACAACCACGTGTTGTGTTTGTCTCCAATGTGGTGAACAGATGTTTAGTGTGCACGTATGCAGCTGTTGTTGCTGCTGTTCCTGTCAACCAGAAACAAGTCGAGTCGTGCTGACATTTTGGACAACTGTTCGCATTTACACGTGCGCTGCAGAAAGAGATAACAGGCACCCTGAATGGCAGCACATGGCATTACTTGCAGCAAAATGAGACAGTGAAAAAAAAAAAAAAAAGCGAGAGAAAAGTGCAATCATCATGCATTAAACAGTTTAAGCTGAGTTAACAAATATGGCTGATTAGATCGAGTCTGCTGGCCTGCTGCTAGCAAGATGCATGTCAACACGCGAAGGAAAAATATTTATCCACTATCGTCTGATACAAGTGGTTTCAGGGCAGATGGATGAGTGTGAAAAGGATTTGCAGAAGCTGGTTGGAGAGGATGAACAAATAATGCAGGAATGTTTGAATACTAAATAGTTGACTAAATTTACAACAAACAGTTCTTTCTTTCTCTCATGAACAAATCTGCTTGGCTCATCAAATATCAACAGATTGAAACTATTGCTTTCACTGCTCTGGTTTGAATGTAAGCTGAACCCTTTTTGCTATAAGTAGCCACAGGAGAAGAAAGACTACTATCCGTTCATAAAGGTCACGACTGGAAATGATGGCTTGGTGCTCCAACAAAGGCCCCACATTCAGTCACTCTTATCAGCTCCACCACACAGAACAAAACACACCTGGTTTCAGTCATCTCTGCTCGGTCAAGCACCGGGGAAAAAATATGAAGGATTCTGTTGACAAAATTCTGCTGAATTCCACAGAAATTAAACATTTGAATTTGAATTTATTGATTATTTAAAAGGGACATTGCACATTCATGAACAGACATGCTGTAAATAAGCCAGTGTTAGCCAAAAGAGGGTAGTTTTCATCTGGTGTCCCTGGCCAGATTTTAAAACACAACCTTGAATGTAAAAGGTATTCAAATAGAGAGAGAATACAACATAACAAAAGAGAACAAGTATGACAAATATTAATAATTACTAATAAAACAAAGCACCAAGCCTGGACTAAAACTTCAACACAGTGTATTAAAACAATTTAAATGAATAATAATAAAATAAAATAAAAGGCTGTCAGTGTGAACATAATTGGTGATCAAGAAGCCATGTTTTTAGCTGCCAAAATGTATTTAACTTTGATACCTTCCAGGCTAAAGAGCATTACATAACCACAATGCCTTTTTTGTTTCTATGTCCCAACAGAAATGCACGGGTCATTTGTCTGGTTTGGCTTTTGCGAGGAAAAACACAGAATAAGAGCAACAAGGGAAACGAGAAAGATTTGAATTTGGAAAATATGTATAGGAGTCATGAGGATTTTAATGTGTAGCCCCATAAATTAAAAGTGTGATGAGAAGAGCTGGTCCTTGGAGATTGTGTTTGGCCGTCAGGACAGAGGTAGAACTATCCAGTAAAAACAATGGGTCTCTGTGTCGCACTCGGATCTCTCTATCGGGGTTATTTCTCGCTGTCTGTCTCACAAAAACAAAGCTCTACCTTCATCGTTTTACTTTGACCTGAGCCACAACACAAGAAACAAGCTTAAGTGTAAAAATAAAACCCTTTTTGTTTACTGATAGCATTAAACTGCACTTTCCTTTACCAAATGCCCATAAAACATTGTTCATTTCTTCCTCTTATTCTTTTCTCTCACCCCCTTTATTCGTGCCTCTTGTTTATTGATCTTCAGATTAAGAATTCCTGGGGTGGAGGACTGTAACACACAAGCATTATATTATTTTTGGTGTGCTTATTTGCCTTTCCCTTGCATCTATTTGGCTTGTGACTGGAGACAATTATGTCTACCCAGCTCCAGACTCAGGTGCTAATAATGAAGGACAAATAGAATCATATGTGTAAACTTCTCCCACTGATGAAAATTTATATTAACTTTCTATCACAGTAAACAGAGCGGCATAGATACACCATCCCAGGAGGATAGATGAGATGAATTTCCACCCCAGGAAGAAAGCTTGAGTTAAAGAGGGGGGGCCGGCGGGGGGATGGACTGCTATGGCAGGAGGGCTTTGGGGTAAATGTACTTGCATTGTGTATCCACACACTTCTTTTTTTTTTTCCAACAATACAAAATGGGAGATTGTTTAAACTAGCACAAAAAAATTGGGTTTGCATGAGAGTTGGGTGCACCAGTGTGTGACTATTGTGTGTGTGTGTGCCATCAATAATAGCATCTCGTAGCATCCACTTATCTCAACTTATGTACGTAATCTTTGGTTAGCATGGAAATTGATAAATTGTTGTTTGTAAAGTATCGGCATAGATCTACTTAAGTCTACACACCACTGTTGTCTTGTTTCCTGGTGGTCTCTACACTGTTTAGCAGGTACACACATACAGATTTTCTAAATCTGAAGTATTTTTATTTATCTGTTACAGACCCCACACATGAAAATAAAATATCAGTCGTAGAACAGTTGTGATCGTATTGTGTGCTCCGATAATCTTGACACAGCAAACCACACACATCAACCAATCTGTCCCAAGTCAGAAATGTCACGTGATCAAACAAGATCTTACAACGTAATCTAATGGTGCGTTCCAAGCAACTCGGAAACCGGGATTTGCTGACCACCTACTTGAAAAAAGTGACTTGGAACACCACACTAAAATCAAAAAAAAAAAAAGGCAGAGTTCCGAGTTGCCTTGAATGTAGCATTACGTGTTTCTAACTCAGCTCACCTCTGGATTGGCTACATTCCGTTCCAAGTAAAATATCCCGGGGTCATGAGTTGGGAGTCGTCGGCTTTCCTCACACACAAGGAGTTTTAGTAGTTAATGAACAGGTTTAATATTTACGATTGTCAAGAAAAGTCTTTTAGAGGATGACAAGGAGCACTGGTAACTATTCCAAAAACGCAGAGAGAAATAAAGTGGCATTCGTGTAGGTGGAAGATCATGTGTTTGTTTGAGACGGATGGTGTGTCTTCCAATCAAGTACTATTAGAAAAAGCAACTTGGTACTGAAATGATTTGGTAAATAATAAGGGTTGAAATTTCAGTCTCAAAAACAAAGAAATCACACATTACAGGCAAAGCCTTATAAGGTTATATATAACACAAACACATATTTCTATGACACTAAAAGTACACTTTGTCTTTTTCCTTGAGTGCCTGATTTCTTTCAAATACAAGTATGACCCAGCTGCTTTACACAGTTCCAGGCGAGTGGAGGTCACACAGCTGGTTGAATAGCTAATGTGAAATGTTGCATTCAGGTCAGCCATCGTTGATTTGGAAACAGACCTCAATGGCTTACACCAACTTTTGTTGTTGTTTACCTCATGTATTGACATTACCAGAGAAGAAATATTAGTCTAGTTAAATCTGTTGCTGTTTAAAATGCAAACTAAGCACTTTTTGGAGAAACATTTCTTTAGAATTCATACAATGTTGTTATAAAGCTTTCTTCAGGTTTGTTGAAAGACCCTATTGAGAAAACTCTTTCGAAAGAATGAATGAGGCCTAAAGGTGAAAAAGCCCTCACCTTCTAAGTTTTGGTTTGCAGCAGAAAAGATACAAGTTTGGACTTTGTTTCTAAACTCTTAAGGCATACATGCTGTAAAAAAAAAAAAAACATGCACACAGATGGACAAGATTAAATAAGAAGGTTTATGGGTAGGTCAATGGTGTTAACGGCGTTTTTAAACTTATACAGATTGCAGAACATAAAGATTGGAAGTCCAAGATAGACCGAGTGGGTTTGTTATTCACCTTCATTCTACTTTGATGCCTGGCTGTTTGGATGAGTGAGTATATGCATTAACACAAGCAACACAATTGTCTGAAGCGAGGCAAGTGTGTGTCTAGGATCCCTGTCTGTTGCAAGTCAATAGAACCAGTGTCTGTCTGTCTGTCTGTCTGATGCTGCAGAGCTCAGGTTAAGCACTGAGTCGGGTCAAATGTTACTCTCCTCTGCGCTCGATAAAGGACAACCATGACCTCACTGGAAGAGTCGCTCGGATCAACTCTTGGTCAATGTTCAGTAAATAAAATATGATTTCCCCCTTGCCTTTGATGCTGTTTTTTTTTTTTTTTTTTTTTTTTTTTAAATCAAGCATCAAGTTGTAAAATGATGATGTTCTCCCTCTTTATCTTCAAACTTATTCAACATCTACAGTATATCTGTCTGTGCTGCTCCTTCTCCCTTTGCTTTCATGCACCTGCATTGGCTGTATATTGCGAATATTCCAATTACAGCCATGTGCTTTTTGACCTTTAAGTGAGCAGCAGAAGATATAGTTATGTTCCTTCCACTCTGACTCCCAGTGTCAATCAATCAGTCCTGCACACAGCCCAACCCTGTTGCACTAGAACTGGTAATGTATACCCAAGCTGGGTTTTATGGGCTGTGAATTATTAGGAGTTTGGGAAGGCAACAAAACTATGAGGATAAAGATCTACGGTTTTAATATTAGACTATGAATAACTGCCACAAAAGCAGTAAACAGATACTTCTCTAATCATCAGATATCCTGGCTACACTTTACTTTCATAAACACAGTGGCCTATATCACACCTTTAGGAATGAGCAAACATGTTCAGAATCATACCTTTTTTTAACATCATTCTCATACCCGGCCCGTTTTCTGAAAGGCTAATCTACATCTTCCATTGAATCAAGAATGGAAATTTCACAAGAAATGCTTCTTTTTCAATTTCATGGTAAAGTAGCTCAAGTTAGTGGATGTAATTTCTCCTAACAAGAAAATGTATCACTCTGTCGCACACTTAGTTTGACTATGTAATACAGAGGGGCTTTTTTTCCAGTATTTTGTCCACCCTCAAGCTTTGATAAATGAGCCAAAAGCATGAAAACGGTTGTCGTAGCTCTCCAGACAAGGACAGAGCAATTACTGGGAATATTTGAAAAATTAAAACCAATGGTTGAAATTCGTCTGAACAATAAATGATATGTAATTTTGGACTCTGATAAGGGTAGAACTGAGCCACGAGGGAAAGAACTGTTGGCGTCCTTAAACCCTGTTTATGAACTATGTGACTGAAATTACCTCACAGAATATCTGATTTCACTGACTAGGTGCAAACCATTTAAAATGTGAGTCACTATGCAACACTATAACAGATCAATTTGAGGATTAGTGCAAATTGGGATTATCAGGTTCATTGTGAATTGCATGATGAAGTCCAAACAGGTGAAAAGGGAAAGCACATGGAATAATATCACAAAAACAATACCACGCATGGCCAAGTCGCCGCGCTAACGTATATTTATCATGTAAACTTCTGATAACTGCATATGCAGAAACAATCAAATCTCGCCGTTTCCATTGGAAGATTTTGCACTATGGATCCAAGCGTGAAACCAATATCAGCTTAGTGTCTGCTCAAGCTTGAAGTACTGCGCCCACAAAGCATGCTCTGCATATGCTCATGGGTGTCATTTTTTATCAGTGTGGAACAAGCAGCTTTCCAGTGCTATCGCTGATCAATTCGCACCAGTTAAATCCCCAGTGTGGGTAAATAAGCAGCGGTTAGGTCTTGATGAGGAATGGCAGGCTGTATGAGTGGGAGGGAGGTGGGGGGGTCCATATAATTCTATTGCTCTGGATTTCTGATGTGACTTTAGTCATTATCTGCACTGAAAGTACATAATACTTGTGAATGTGTCATTCTTAGTCAAATACTAAGTCAAATACTCATAGCAAATTTAAAGCCATGAGTCAACTAAATAATACACAGTTGTGTTTTCAGTAATTTATTTAAAATAGCTATCCTTTAGATATCTACAATTACATTTAGTAAAGGATGCTTAAAAATGAAATAGAGTTCGATGATATTTTTGGCTGATATTTGCCACAAAAAGTAATAGCGGTTGACATTGGTATTGGTTTTTGTGTCGATTTGTTTTCTACTCGTGTGCATTTATTGTCCTAGGTTGACACTACATCAAGTGCAATTTTTTTCTTGACAGATGTGCTTGTTTTTTTGTGTAAAAAAACAAGAAATCACTTCATTATATTGGAAACCTACGACCATCATTTATTTATTTTATTTTTTTGGGGGGGGGGTTATGTATTTATTGGTATCGGTTGATATCACAAATTCAGTGTTGCACAACGCTAATATCAAATATCTCTAGTAAAAAGTACTTGCTTCTTATGAATGGACCCTTTTAAAAGGCAATGTTTTCCATTGTGGACATACTTTCATGATGAGGAAGCTCCTGTTTGCCAATCTTACGAAAGGAAAATTGTCGTTGGCCGCTGTCATTTTCTCAGTGCTAATTGTAGGTATCAAGCACTGGCAGCAACGGTTGTGGTTACGTAGAACATTAATGATCAGATACAACACAGACACTGTAAAAACCATAGAAAGACTTCAAACTGAATAAATGGAGCACATCTGATATGGTGGTGGTAGTGGTGTGAGCCTGTTTAGCAGCAGATCGGCTAATCAGAGAGCTCCAGTGTGTCTTTAAATTTGAAAACATGTCTGTTAAGTAAAGTCATATTAGGTGCATGAACCATTTTATATTATTCATTTAAATGTTTCATTATATAATACATTTAGTTCATACAAAACCCCTTAATCACTTAATTTAGTAGTCATGTAGTCACATAGGGCACTGACCCAAATGTAGCGGATGCAACCAAAGCTAAAGAAAAAGGAAAGGATAAAACACACAGGCCTTTATTTTGAAAGCTTTTTGTTGACCAACCGTTGCACCTCTGAGAAATATTGATGATAACATGCCACAAAAGAATAATAAAGTTGAAAAAACCAACAGTTGGTAGTCATCCTCGACAGCAATGGGACCTAGCCTTGGGTGGATACTCTGTAAAACCCAGCAGCTTCAGCTCTAAAGCCTACAGTGAAGACAGCCAAAGCCGGTGCTAAGTGACATGTCAGTCAGTTTTGTCTGTTCAGAGCCTTCAATTCCCCACGGCCTGAGCTTATTTACCACATTTGTATGAAAATCTGTGCGGAGTAGAGGGCTGAGAGCCTGGCCAACAGCTCTCTTACATATGTATACAGTGTTTGGAGGCAGCATATAAAGCACCCACTCTCGCCTTTGCATGCTCAAAGTGTTCACACTACAAACAACTTGGGGAGATGGATAGAGTCCCTTATACATATTCCAAAACGGGGGTTAAGGGTGACGCTAATACGCAAAGCACATAATGTTAACAAGTGCAACCAAAAATTAAAACTGTGATACCTGGAATGTGTTACCCGAGATCCTTGGCGCATTAGAGGAAAAGGAGCACCAGTGACATTCAAAGATGCGGTTTTCCTCTTGCTCGTCATCTTCTTAACCAGATTTGAAGTCATTTTAATATTAGTTAGAGGAGGGGAGAGGAGTACACACAACAAACCATCGGCTGTGCGTTTCAGAGTCTGATTTGTTACTATTCATGACCAAAGCAGAGAGGAACTGTAATACTAGGCATGCTTGTTAAATTCACAACACTCCAAAGCTGCCTTCTTGCAAATCCTGTCTTTTGGTTGTCAGCTTAAGACACCCCGCCATATGCATATGTAGGATTTTTAAGCTCTGTTAAATGGATAGCATAGTCTTGGCCTATCAAATGACTGTAAGCCACTTGCCTTTTTTTCCATGGTGGTGGTGGTGGTGGGGGCGGAGGGGCAAGGAATTTACAGAGAAAGCAAGCAGCAATGCGTTACCTTGTAGACATCAGAAAGCTTCATCCCCCACAAGCAGCACAACTGCCACCACAGCTACAAACTTTCCTGGTACAGCGACGGTGGCATTTTCTTCATCCCCTCTTAACTCCACATTAGAAGAAAACAGAAGCATTTACAAGTATGTGTTCAGAATGTGTGTGACAGTAACACCCAGGCCAGCCTTCATAATGACTGGTGTGCTGTTTAAGCCAACAACAGGGGAGTGGCAACAAACAATGACAGAATGCCTGTTTTCCATTTGGAGGGCATGAAAGACGACGAGCCGCTCGCCGCAAAAGCTAGTTTGCAAATAAATTATTGCGGAGCGTATTGAGCTTCAGTGACGGCTCGCTCCCCTCGGAGCACAGGCATGTGAAGTGTGTAGCTGAGAGTGTGTATGCATGACTATAGTTTGTGCTTGTGTTGTGTGAGTGGACGTATAGATCCGGTGTCATTTATTTCCCTGAGCTGGACTGAAAAGGAAATGAGTTGTGAAGTGGCCATTGATCCTGGCATGCACTGGGCCGGCTCAGGACTGCATAACTATTGGTTGCAATATGCACTGTTGAATGGTTTTCACTTATTTACACAGAGGTGGTTAACCCCGGCTAGGCCATTTCTCACTGGGCAAGTGCACCGAGTATTAAAAAAGGAAGATATCAAATAAAAGTGTGTTCAGTTCAATTAAGAAAGTCATGCAAACCTAATCAGTCATCACTTATTAGTGAGGATGCAGGAGGCATTTTCTTCTTCCGTCGTCGCTTAACTCCTCCGACACCATTTGTCCGATTTTGATAAATAAGCTATCAAAAAATTCAAAAAGTTCCCATGATTTATGCTTGTACTGTGTAACTCTTAAAATGTTTGACTTATTACATTTTTTCTTTCCCATTCATTTCTTTTGGAAATTTAATCTTTTTCAATATTTAGGCCCTTCATGCCCAGCCATTCTTCAACTGATTTTGACCATTCAACCTTTAACATGTTCAGCTACTACCTTCAACCCATTTCAACTTTTTTCAACATTTTCATCTATTTCTAGGTTAATGCTTAGTTAATGCTAGGTTAATGCTATTGCTAGGCTGATGCTTACATTAGGCTAATGCTAACGTTAAACTAATGGGATGCTAATGCTATGCTAGCTAATGCTAATAAAATGCTAGCTAATAATAATGTTAATGCTACTATTTCGCTGGGAGTGTCTGCTGATAGCCAGGTTGGAAATAAGATTAATAATGGCTTCCATTGTTGAATGTTTTTTGTTGCAGTTTTTGATCATGTAAAGCACATTGAGTTGCCTTGTGTATAAAATGCGCTATACAAATACATTTGCCTTGCCTAATGCTAATGTTAGCTGATGCTAATATTAAGCTAATGTAGTGCAACGCGGGCCAGCACCTGCATCCTCTCTTGCATTTTCTCCATGAATACAAATTTTTTGTCGTTTTTGCTTCTGATTGTTGTCCTTTTTATTTAAGTGTATCAAAACTCAGATCTGTTTCTTCTACTTGTATGACCTTTGACCCGTGAGCCCTTCTGACTATACTGTACACCTGGCGTCAGGATCAAATGACCTTCAAGTGTTTATTTCCAGCAGATTTCACTCTCTCTCCTCCTTTCCTTTCCTCTCAGTTCCTCTGTCACTCTTCTTTTACCGCCCCTTTCTCATCTCTCTTTCAAACCTAGCAGCTTGACATTTCGCCGTACTCTCAAGGGACGCCAGCGAGAAATGGAGTTACTGGGAAAGTGCCACTGTAAATTCCAGAAGGCCACATGTAATGTGTCCTAAACATAGATGGACAGGCCAGGTTTAAAGAAGAGGAGGCAGGGAAGGGGATACGGAAGATGGGGGGAAAGGAGGAAAGAGGTGGTGTCTAGATAATAGAATAATACTCTGTTTTGTCTGGGGAAGGATGAGCAAACAGTAGCTCTGCCTGCCATTCAGATCCTATATCTTTAGTGTCATCAGGAAGAGGGGAACTACCAGCATATATGTCTCAGGGCTGTATGTACTATTCTGCTGGGAGTGTCTGCTGATAGCCAGGTTGGAAATAAGAAGAATAATGGCTTCCATTGTAAATAAGTCACGTGAATTGCCAGTGAAGAGCACTCTTTTATAGAAAAGGGGAAATTATTTCATGAAGACATACTGTGGACCTGTCCTCCAACACTTCCACAGAAAACCTCTTATCTCCAAGCCGACGATGACGCTTAACAATGGACTCCTTTATGAAATTGTTCATTTTTGGTGGAGGTCTTTCTCCTGTCCTGAGAGGTGATTGATGCGTCAGGCCAGGAGCAGCGTCTTATTTACACAGTTGAGTGGGGCAATCTCAGGCCTGAAAGATAAACCTAATGAGCTTCTTTGTGTAAGGGTGCAAATGAGAGACACCATCCTCCCTCCTTTCTTACTGTTTCCATCCAAAGGGACAGTCTGGGTGATTAGGCCTCTAAATTATGCTCAAGGGCAAAGCCCAGATTTGCATCTTTTGTGTGTGTGTGAGTACGTGTTTGTGTATGTGTGTGTGATGTACTCAGAGAGGCAGGTGAAGGGCAGAAAGAGAGCGAAAGATGCTTGAGGCTTATTTGTGGGGAAAAGTGATGGTAGGTGCGTTGTTGGGTCTCTTTAGACGCTGTAAGATTTACCGTGTGTCAATGAAACAACAAACATCCATTGTCATAGGACTGAAATAAGCTCATTAATTAGTCATAGACACAACTGTACACTGAAACCCACACACGCACACACTGTCATTTTGTCCTTTGTCACTGGGGGTAACTCTCTGCCTAATGACTTTCATTTGGGGTAGAATTTCATTTGCCCCTAAACCCTAAATACCACCCATCACTGCCTGTCACATTTCTCATCCCTTTCCATTTCCTCCAGCTAAACAGCAAGGAAGGCAGGTTAATTGCTGTCACTCTCAAGTTGGACCACTGCCTAGCTCTCGTATATCGACAGGGTTAGCCTAGAAGTATGATGGCACCTCGGCGCACTTATTGTAATTTATGTCAAAATCCTGCAGATATTTAAATGGGGTTGGATAGTTTGCATTTTGCTGCATCATGCAGCTGAGAAAAAACAGTTTACCAACACGGAGAGCTGCAACCCAGTGACATTTCTGCTCAGATTTGAGGATTCAAGCTTAATGAGGTTTATTTTCAGATGAGTTGCAGGTTATAGTGGCAGTGTGTTGTTTCAGGAGCTATCCAGGCAACTTACTCAACTGTAATACAGGAGCTAGGGCCTTGGTCCCATGCTCTGAATATCAATATACCTCCAACAGCCCTGAGTCCATTTAGAGAGGCCAGCAGTTCTGGGTATTGGCTCATCAATCCAACTGATAACCCCGCCAGGATTAAGTCTACAGACCACTGCAATCAACTAATAGACTCATTATGGGACATTACTGTATAGATCCACAGATCAATGCATGGCTTCCTTGTACATACATAACATCATATGATATTAAAGCATAATTCTGACAAAGCCAGATGTCAAATTGATTGGTAATTGAGCTAAGAGCGTCTTCCCCCTCCCTTGAACAGGAGAACTTTATTAGTGATGGTTTTGGAATTTAAATAGGGCTGTGTAACATTCATCATTTTCTGTGATACATATCTGCAGTTGGCAAATTGCAATCAGATAGAGTGTATCTAATCTGTGATCTCAAATCAAATTAGCTCTATTTAGACAACCCTGGGAACGGGGTGATGAGACCCCGACAGATAACGAGAACCGAAAATGTAATTGCGATAATGTTTATTATGCAGATATAAAATGACATTAATGGCAAAAAAAAAAAAGGTTACAAGGAGTGAGTAATGTTTTCAATAGCAAATAAAAAATAGGCAGAAAAATCTTGATCTTTTGGCCACGTCTAAGGTGAGCAGACCTTAAGAGGCAGCTTTTCTAATTATAGCTGCAGGTGGTATTTTGGAGCGGCTAGGTAATGGCACAACCCACAGGGACAGTGGAGAATTCATCAGTGCTTATTATTAATCATCCCCCCAGCATGGTGATGAGAGACCAGGGCCTCTATACCCACTGGACCACTCAATGTCATTCCAAATGTGAGTGGAAAATTACACCCAACAGCTATCCTTCAAAAGGAACTCACGGCAAAAATGTGGACGGAACTTGATGTTGGCTGCGGAACATTAAAAAAAAAAAGTTGAAATCTTGGTGATCACACCATAGAACTCTGCAAGTCAAAGCCTTCCTCTTTTGCATAGAGGCCTATATATTTCATTTTTTTCCTTACTTCCAATCATCCCTTGCCCATGAGCGCCACTTTCTCACCAGCGTTCTACAGGAAGTGTGTGTGAAGTTAACAGCACTGGGCCCCCCGTTTTAAAAAGCCTCCAGAGACCTGTTAGCTGGACTGCTCATTTCAATGTGTCTGTCTCTTGGCTGGCCTCTTTATACATCCACCCCCCCCCACACTTTTTCTGCCCACGCACCCAATGCCATCGCTGTACGTTCATCTTACACATACGTAAGTAAACACTTATGCTTACATTGCAGAAGTCCAAAATCCCCCTCTTTCGAGATCAAGAAAAGAATAACAATACAATATATTTATAAAAGCTTAAAGTCGCGAACGCTGATCATTATTATTTGATAAAATAATGGCGTAGGCCTTCTAGAATATGAATCAATTAATTGAACATGATTTACTTTAAAAAGAAAAAAAAAAGGCTGTAATTGCTGCTTAAGTTTGTTTTCATCTTGCATTGTGGGACTTGGAGTCCCATAAACGGACGTGTTTTTAATTCATTCTTACAGCAATTTCTTGTATCTATTTTTACCAAACAAGGAAGACAGTGACACCATTTTTGTTCTAGTTTCAGAATGAAGTAAAGACCTTTCTATGCCTTTTACATCTCCTTGACTCAACATCCCACAATGCAATGCGCGACATTGGAAAGAGAATGTTTAGGGTGGAGATGAAAACTAACTTTCAAGCGGCAATTTCTACCGTTTTTCCTTCTTTTTGGAGTAAAAAATTTGAGTAATTGATTTATGAGGCATACACCATCATTTTATCTCATAAAAAAATAGCTTAAAGGCGAGTTTCCCTTAGAGTTGATTGAATACTCACTCGTTTTAACCTACTGCACCACAGAAAAACAATCCACCTGTTTCTTTTATCTCGCTCCCCATCTTTTTCTATTTTACTCTCTATCTAGTTCTCTTTCAAACATGATCAAATGTAAGAGAGTGACGACTGCAAGGAGGATTGACCCCAATCAGATGTGCGTGTTTCTATGTGTCTGTGTGTGTGTGTGTGTGTGTGTGTGTGTGGATATGTGCGCACACACACAGGGTAGAGATAAATCAGCGTTGAGGCCACAGTGTCATGTTGCTGTTTGTAGCCACCAGCAGGACCACTGGAGCCGTTGATGGAGGATGGCTGTCCGTGGGGGTGTCACGGTAGAATGGTCGAGCGGATGGTAAAAGGGCGCCTCCAGGACATGCTTGGCTTTGGTGTACTAAATACCCCTGATGCCAACACATACAGACACAAACACACATCGCTGGCTGACCACGGGGCTTCAGCTGCCTTTGCAAGACACAGAGACATTACACTTGCATGAAAACTTACTGCAAAAAAAAAAAAAATAAAATAGGAGAGCGCGGCATTGTGCCCCTTGTCCCGCCCCGAGGCACGGCCCTCTGACCTAAGCTCCTACTGCTCTTTTGGCAAACTGTCAAAGCCATCATTCACAGTGAAAAGACACAAGAGACACTTGACTCTTTTACTCTGCTGGCGACTGACTTTCACAACGCCTGCCACCTCTAGCACCCCCACAGTGCAGTCCATTCTCCTCCTAACACGCTCCGACTGAGATGAATAGCATCGGCACAATGAGACACGGGTTTGGAGGGGTGTGAAAACAAAGTTGAAGAAAAGTTGCAAACCAGAGTCAGGCAGGAAAACCATCAAACACGAGAAATAGCGGAAAAAACAATCAATATTTGGCAGATTATACAGTAGTGGGATGGAGAAATAGACAGACTGCATGCAAAAGCATTGTAAGCGTCCCTGTGAAAGGTTTGTGAGCCTGTTTATAAATGTCTCTACAACTACTGGCGAGTTAGGAGGCCCTCTGCTGGATGCAGCACTGCCATAACACGCAGACACACACACAAGAAGCACTCTGTCCACTCTGGTCAGCAGCACGTTATCCTAACACACACCTTTTCCCACCCAGTCTTTCTGTGTCTCACACTGGTCCATCTACATACATTTCTATAAACACGCTCACACACAAAGCTACAATGGTTGTCGGCAATGTAGAAACTAAAAGGAAAACAGGAAAAAAAAAAACAAAAAAAGAAAGTGAAATCTTTACAGAATCACAGCAGAACACGAAAGCACGCCAACAGGCAAAACAAACTGCTGTCAACACTCAACAACAACATAAACAGACTATTATGCAAACAATGTTTTTTTCCCCCCACTATGTGCTAAAAAACACACAAAACAGCACAATAATTCATGGTGCCTCCTGCCTAACATCCAACAGCGTTTGCCTGAGAGCTGAGCACAGCAGAGCGGAGTGGGAGAGCGAGGGGAAAAGAGAGTGAGGGAGAGAGAGAGAGCGGCAGGGTAGAGACGAGACGGGGGAGAAACACAACGTACCTGCTGTTGTTGCAGATGCAGCAGCTCGACTGTGCTTACTTCGCTGCTTGTGTCACCAGCGCTTGATCTCCCATCTCTACTGCCAGCCTCTAATTGGCTGCTGCTTAGGGTGCTCATTCCATTTTGACTCATTGAACTGTTGCTTATTGTCTCTGTGGCCGACTCCTGCATCATCATGATTTAAAACCTAGAAGTGATTAAGAGGCACCGGTTAGGGCACTTCTTCTTACAATTCCCCCTTTTTTCCCTCCTATTTTTCTTTCTCTTCTTTACGCATCCATTATCAAGCCCTCAGTCCCCCTCTGCAAATTAAAGCATTTAAAGAAGAGGGAGGGGGGAATGGTGAAGGCAAGGGGGGATAGGGGGAGGCAGGAGGAGCAATTATCCATTTATTGTGTAAATGAAGCAATACAAAGAGATGCATGTCCGGGTGCTTTTTTGGAACTGGGAGGGTCCCAAAATGTGGCAGATGTTTTTCTCGATTTCAAATGGAAATACATGAAAGCACCCACGTTGAATTTGAATATATTTAATGGAAAACATCCCATTAAAATCTTAATTCTAATAAGTAATTTTTAATTTACAAATAAGCAAATGCTTGATTTCCAGTATACACATCTATATTTCTACTTGCCGTCCTGAAAATATTTGCCATCTAAGGTTTATTTATTGATATGTCTGTCACACAGGACTGAAGGTTCCTAACGACACAAAGCTCAGCATGCAAAATTAAAAATTTGCAGTGGTGGTGGAGCCGTGGGGAGGAGGAGGGGCATGGAGTCACATGACACAGGGCTGGTGATGGGACACCCTGACAGTGGCTAAAAGAAAAATCTGAGAGAAGGAAGACGCTTGAATGTAATTATTGGCCTGGATTGATTCATTATTATGTGTTTTAATTTTGCAAACTATTCTAAATAACTTATTATTGTAAGCAAATACAAAAGACACCAAAAATGATTTTCAAAAAACGAACAAAAACATCTGTTTGTCTGCTTTGCTTGTGTTAAAAAAAGATGCAAAAGTGGTGAGGGACAGAGAGAAAAAGCAGCAGGGATGAAAGTGAACATTTTCTATCACGAATATCACTAATGATTGTGCTAAAAAACAGCATGCATTATGCATGTTACCACCTCTCTATCCAGTATAAATGTTTTATCACTATCCCCTGCATTTATTGCTCTGTACCTTCGGTTTGAGCAGACAGGAGCTCCACAAGCTCCAGCCTGACTCTTCTACAAAGGCTAAAACACTCAGATCCAACAAATGGGAACTCGAAAAACACAGGCCAGAATTTATGTGATCTATATTTTCATCTTTAAATATGAAATGACGCAATTGTATATTTCAAAAACAATATTAAAATCAAACTGATGGGTAAATATGATTCTGAATTTGCTAGTTTTATGTTTCAAAAGCTAAAATGTTTTGACCTGCAATTCTCACAATAAATGCAAACCCAGAGCTGAGAATCTACAACAACAGAGGCAGAAGTGATGATTATGATTGTGTGTGTGTGTGTGTGGTGTGTGTGTGTGTGGGTGTGTGTGTGTGTGTGTGTGTGTGTGGGTGTGTGTGTGTGTGTGTGTGTGTGAGAGATGTTTTTGTGCCCAGACCATAAAGGTGCAGTGTGTATTCTATGCGCCTTGTAAATACCATTTTAATAGAAGTGTGTATACACGTCGGTTTTGAGAGAGAATGTGTGTGTGTGTGTGTGTGTTTGATGAGGGGCAGATACAGGACAGGTCTTAAAGGAAGTCCACAGCCAGGATAAACAGGATCCAGGCAGGGAGAACAAACAGGGCTGAGCTATTACACAGAGCAGGGCGACAGCTGCCCGGGACACAAGTAAATAGGGAAGAGGCCAGGACAAGGCGAGCTTGTGAACAAACAGGCCCCTAGTTTGACACTGCAGACGCTCAGTGCTGATGGAGAGGGACACGGTGAGAAAAGACAGACGGGGAAAGAGGGGAGGAAAGACAGTGAAGGAGAAGAAGGAGGGAGTGTGTAGGAGGGAAGAGTAGGTGTGTGTGTGTTGGGTTGGATGGTGTGTGTGTTGGGTGGGTGGGGGGGGGAGCTACTGGCAGAATGTGACATCCAATCCGGTGATGAATCTCAGCATAAGAAACTCAAGGCTGCCGCCGAGATCAGCCGGCTAATAAGTATTCAAATTAGGCATAAATTTTACATGGCCAATGTTTAAAATATTCAGAGAAAGACTGTCTGATTGCTTTTACTACGATTTTTATGAACATTCTAATAGAGCCCTGGATCATTCTTTCCCTTTTTTTTTTTTTTTTCTTAGACCCAACGATGGATGTGCAAAAAAAAAAAAAACTTGGATATATGAGACAAGGAAATAAGGACTTTTAATAACAACTGAAAGGTTAATCAAGGAGCTTTTTTTTTAAGTATGATATTAACAAATTAATGTCATTTTTTACGTGAAAAACTTAATCTAATCCTTTATTTTCCCCCCATTTACCAACTTATAAAAAGCTGCAGAAATATTTGTTATTTTAAACGATGGGTTGGGAAAAAAAAAGCTCTTAGTCTTAATCTCACTACAACAAAAACCCTCCTCCGATATATAAAATGTGGGAAAAATGCCAGGCTGCAATGTAACGATAATGCAGATATATGCTAAGTGTATTCACAAAGATCAGATGGTGCTTTAACCTTAATGACAGCGGTGAGATAAATTAATTAGCCATCTAAAGGCAGCATTCAAATATGCCAATTAGAATGTCAATTAGAAACACAGCCAGGCTGTAGTGAGGAGCGGGCGGCCACGCTGCAGCGCTGACTGTGGGGGTGATGGAACTGTCACAAAGACAACCTCACACACACACATTAATACACACACACTTGTACAATACTTGAGAGGGAGCCATATATGACAATACGCAGGACCTGAGGGTGTGACAATGAAACTACTGTGAGCTTGTCCACCACTGGACCTCCATGACTTCTACCCTGAGGGGATACCAGCCCTGACTCCAGCTCAACCACAGCCTAAACCCACTGGGTCGGAAGGATCCACACACACACCTCCAGCTTCAGGCCCCTTGTTGTGATGTATGTCAGTGTATGAACTTGGCCGTGCATGCACGCACTCAATAGCAATAAATTGCTGGTGTCCTGCGTATCAACACACCCACAACATGCTGCCAATTCTTTAAGCTGTAAGGGATGGACTAGTGGACTTATTATGATGCTCAGAAGCAGAGAGGATGGCTGTTATTACCTGGTTATTACCTGGTAATGTGTTAGTGATTCAGGAGAAGGAATGATATATATATACAGTTTGGAAGGATTTGTAAAGAAAGCATTAGATAATTTTAGTTCAGGGGCCAAATACAAAGCAGTTTGATCTCAAGAGGGCCACAGATTTTATGCAGGAAAACAAGTCATTTCAACATTATCGTGCCATAGTTTACACTTGTACGTGTACATAAAATACAAAATATGTAAGAAACTAATTAAGGAAATCGTTATATAATCATTTTAGGAAAATTAAAATATTTTGTTAAGAATTTTGAAGGTTTTTTTCAATATTTTAACTATTAAAAATGAATGTCATCATGCTATAAAAGCACCGGGAAAACTGTGTGCACCTGCAAATATTAGTGAGTTTTATATACACAATAATTCATGTTTTCTATGTCATTTTTATCTTGCCTGCCGGCCGAATCGGATGCTCTAAAGGGCCTGGATTTGGCCCCCTTTCTGGATTCACTGTTAACTCCAATATTTCTGTAGAAAATCAACATAACGAAAAACTTTTTGTCATTTACAAATCTTTAGCCCAACTCTGGCTTCTGTCTCATTCTCAGTGCAAAGCTATAGTTGCTTCCTATTCCTTTTCAGCTGCAGCAAATATTTACTTTGAATCTGGCACGAGGAAAATAAGTCCGTTCCATCAGGTGCAAAATCTGAGGAAAGGACCTGATGGCGCATTCGGCCTCAGACACAGGGAGAATTTTTTCTCCTTAGTCTTAAGAGTGACACAACAATAGTGCGAGGGAAATTAAGCCGTTTGTTACGTTGTTACCCCCCCACCCTCACTCTCTCTCTATATCCCAGCTTTGCACATCCACACACACACCTATCATTAAAGGGGGAAAAGGCAGTCCTCCATCTTTGTTTGCGAGCTCTAAAAGCCCTTAATGTAGCCTCATTACCTGGCCTGTCTGCCGCTCTATCATGTGCAGTAAACACACACTATGACACTAGCCATCCATCTATAGGGAATACACAGCTGTCTGCTGGGTTCCAACACTGAGGAATGCAACACACACACACACACACACACACTGTACGTTCACACACAACTTGACGCTGGTTTTGTTGAAAGTCTCCAAGCGATCTATTTTAAGCGTGAAGATGTTCTCCACTGTGTCTCGTTTTAAAACACTGATCCATATCCTCATTTTATATGCATGAGCTGCAAAAATATTTTCATTTAAAATGACAAAAGAATGAAGGAGTTGAGGTGTGTGGAGGTGGGTGGAGGTGTGTGGGTGGGGTGGGGAGGGGGAGTGACCGGTAAATCTGTGATCCCAGACGTCCTTTCATTATCCATTCACATTTCAGGTGGCTAAGCTGGAATTCTTTAGGTTTCCAAGATCAAAACATAAAAAAAAAAATAATAATAATAGAAATTACATTTCACAGTCTGCTGACTCCTCACAGCTCTCTGATCAAGTCGAGTTATGGTTACCATTTAAAATAATCACAGATTCTGTGCTTGAGTGAAATTAATTCATCAGTGCCATAAGTTACTATGCATACCAAATAAAGAAGTAACTGGGCAAGGGCAGGAGCTTGCATATTCAATACTTTCAGATTGCTTAATAAATCAAATGCCATGTATGTGCCGACTAACAAAAAAAAAAAAAAAAATGGTGCTTAAAACCACAGCGTTTGGAAGTCATAAATTTGATCCAAAGACTAAACAAGTGGGAAAGAAAGGAAAAAAGTTTAATAACCTCATCAGTATGAAGATTTTTTGCAAGGCATGCTAAATATTAATGCCTTCGACAAATCTGTGATTATAATCATGTACATGGTATTATTTGTGTGTGAACTGTAATTCATTTCTATTGATGAAGCAATTCATTACAGCATACAATGAGTGTGGAGTTAGCGATTGAAAAATGACCTCTTGGAACGTCACGTTTGACAAAAAATCCCGGATTAAACAAGGCGAGCCAGGCTGTCGCGCCTCAAGAATTAAAAGCTTCCTTTTTGGCACTGAAGGGCCACCATAAAAGAGCATTAATGACTATTTCTTATAAACCTGTGTATGGTAATGGTTTCTGCTCTCAGATAGAATAATTTCAAAAGTGAATAGGGATTGCTTTGGGAGGGAAAAGAAGGCTGAAGAAATCATATTTACAAAATCAGAAGTAGGTCCAAATGAAAAGAGATGAATATGAATAATGGACTTTGCTTTTTTTTTTTTTTCCTTCTCTTTTTCTTCTGGATTAACATTTTTCAAAGCAACAGAATCAAATGTGGTTATCTTCTGTCCAATGAGCCCCACATTGAGAGGAAAACCTCTGTCACATTTCAATGCTTTATTCGCGCCGACAATAAATTGTAGTTCTGTGATAGGAGACATTCAGTGGAGAATGTTCTGAACCTAATTCTCTCCTATTTACAATAAGAAGATGAGACTGAATACGATAAAAGACCAACTATTTGCCACAGTGTGCTGCTGGTGTCCCTGAATAGATGTGTGAGTGTGTTGCATAGAGAAAAGAAAAAGGGGAAAAATGGCAAAGTAAAAAAAAAAAAGAAGAAGAGTGTAAAGTGTGTGTTCAATTGTAGAGTCAGCACAATGTGTCTTTAGAATCAAATGCAAGAGACACACTGACTGCGATGCACGATAGTCCCATAACGCAAATCAATGTTAAATGAATACAACCAGCTTTGAAATGTGGCACGGTGTTGTACATGAAAGCAAAGAATAGGACAGCGTGGAATTATTGAATAAAAATCATGAATTAAATGTGAGATAAAACTGGTGCAGACAATAAAATGCCCAAAATGTGAAGTATTACTGAAGCGTAGCACACTGTTCCCAGAAAGAGAAAAAGGCAACAAAAGCAAAGTCAATTTTTTTTTTTTCATTCTTGTCCCGTATCGTTTTCAGGACACCTCGCTCCGCTGAGGAAGGAAAACCTGCTGCTGTGGCTGTGGCTGAGCCAGACAGTGACGAAAGCTGATCAGCCATCTCTCATTTGCATATTTGCCAATTCCATTAATTAACTCAGCCCACCTAATCAGGGTTAATTGACCTATAAAGAGGGGAGGCTTCATTGTCTCGTCCAATCATCTTTATCAAGTCTAGAGGAGGTGCGGCGAATGCAGGGGGCTTTTCCGACCTTGCTGGATTTATGGTCCGCGCATATTGAAAAGAACGCCATTCAGAAAAAAGATATTTTTAGGCTTTTATAGGATGGGGGGCAAACTAGAGCTAGAGAGACAGATATTTCTAGAAGTCTGAAACGGACAAATTCTTTCACTCGTCTTGATGTTCTCAAGGGAGGAAGAGGAGAGGAAGAGGAAGAGGAAGAGGAGACGCAGCCGGAGCCGCTGTCAGGGGGGAGATCAGACTCTGTGGTGCTCTCCGCAGCATCGCTGATCCGGTGAAACAGACGCAGGGAACCCGGCGCGGTCGGCACAGCTACATAGACATAGCTCATTGTGACGTTTCCAGTTATTTCTGCTTGATTAGGGCCATTATGTCTCCGGCTCTGATTTATGTTGTCATTCCCTCTCAGCAGTCCTGCATCGATAGATCTTAATGAATTGGTAAATAAGGGTGAAGATTGCAGTTGACAACACCGCAACATTTCTCATTCATACCAGACAAGATTTATGTAACCAATTAGAGGCATAAAAAGAGGGGGGGGGGGGGGGTTGGAAAAATCTTTCTTTAGAAAAATGACTAAAGTCAAAGGGAACACAAATAGATCATGAGCACTCTAACTTTGACAATCAAAACTATAAAGGTCACCGCAACCAAAAAATGCACACAGGAAAGAGACTTTAAAATTTTTAACATCTCGCCATGGTAACCAAATATTGACAAAGAGAATATGATGATGGACTTAAAAGCTAAAAATCATGACAATGATAATGGAGCGCGCACACACACGCGCATGCGCACACACGCGCGCACACACACACACACACACACA